>NW_007740714.1:11269-19014 GCF_000696425.1 Galeopterus variegatus | reverse complement strand
ATTACCCGAAATTATGCACAGATAATATGACATTTTTTGGAAGTCACACTACCATAAGTCACGTTCTCCTGGTTTCATTTTTGTATATTCTAAAGTTCTTCCTAAAAATATTCCAGCTTCCACTCTCCCCACATCTCATTACATATATAAAGGCAGAGAACTCTCAGCTTTGTTGTATACCTTGTTTTTTCATTAAAACGGCTATAAATTCACTACTACCTCAGAGTCTAGGCTGATCCTGATATTAATTAAGAAGTGAACTCTAGTTCTTCTTTTCTCTTTTTTTTGACTGGTAAGGGGATCACAACCCTCGGCACAGTGTTGTCAGCACCACGCTCAGCCAGCGAGCAAACCAGCCATCCCTATATAGGATCTGAACCCGCGGCCTNCATGTGCAAAAAACGGCCTTCTTGTTTTCGTCTCTAGACCTACTTTCTACCTCGTACCTCACTGTATACTTTGTCTGAGATTTCACCTTGGAGACTGAGAGACATCTGTTTTCTGGTGGCGAGGTGATGCTATCTACTGACATAAACTGGCTCCCCAGCTCCTTGAATCTTGGGAAGCGACTGCTTCTGGACTTTTTGTCACCATGCCCCACCTAACCATCACAGAACACTATTCTATACCTCAGGATGCCACCACTTCCCTTAGTTGTGACCTGCTTTAATTACCATGCTTCTCCCCATTCCCCTGGATCTCTCCCACTGTCTGAAATATGGGTCCATCTTGTTCCAGGCCTGTCTTGTCCCATGTAACTTCTGTCAGACAGCCCATGCCAGAGCTGGGTGTCCCAGGGTATAACACCATCCGCCTGTGCGAACGATATCTATGCCTCAAGGCTTAGATACAAACCCACCCTTAAAGCTCTCCCCACACATCCTGCCCCCCCTCCCTGCCTTCCTACGACCCTCTCTGGACTTAATGCACTGACGACAGTGCCACTCGTGTGCCTTTTAATCTTGTCCTGCTGTGGTACAACCCTTATGCTGTTGTGTAACACTGCTGTTACGTTACACTGTTATATAACATAAAACCCTTATGCTGTTGTGTAACACTGCTGTTACGTTACACTGTTATAAAACATAAGCAAATATTTATGATCTTTTGATTCCTACCCAATTATTAATTCCTAGAGGGACAGGGGCATATCTTAGTCATCTCTGTATTTTCCACAGGCTCTTGCATAGCACTTTCCATCTAGGTAATTAAACTGATACGCTTATAAAAACTTAGAGAATAGAACACAAAATTAAATNCATGTGCAAAAAACGGCCTTCTTGTTTTCGTCTCTAGACCTACTTTCTACCTCGTACCTCAGTGTATACTTTGTCTGAGATTTCACCTTGGAGACTGAGAGACATCTGTTTTCTGGTGGTGAGGTGATGCTATCTACTGACATAAACTGGCTCCCCAGCTCTTTGAATCTTGGGAAGCGACTGCTTCTGGAATTTTTGTCACCATGCCCCACCTAACCATCACAGAACACTATTCTATACCTCAGGATGTCAACACGTCCCTCAGTTGTGACCTGCTTTAATTACCATGCCTCTCCCCATTCCCCTGGATCTCTCCCACTGTCTGAAATATGGGTCCATCTTGTTCCAGGCCTGTCTTGCCCCCCCCCCCTTCTGTCAGACAGCCCATGCCAGAGCTGGGTGTCCCAGGGTATAACACATCAGCCTATGAGAATGATATCTATGCCTCAAGGCTTAGAAATAAACCCACCCTTAAAGCTCTCCCCATACATCCTGCTCCCCCTCCCTGCCTTCCTACGACCCTCTCTGGACTTAATGCACTGACGACAGTGCCACTCGTGTGCCTTTTAATCTTGTCCTGCCGTGGTACAACCCTTATGCTGTTGTGTAACACTGCTGTTACGTTACACTGTTATATAACATAAGCAAATATTTATGATCTTTTGATTCCTACCCAATTATTAATTCCTAGAGGGACAGGGGCATATCTTAGTCATCTCTGTATTTTCCACAGGCTCTTGCATAGCACTTTCCATCTAGGTAATTAAACTGATACGCTTATAAAAACTTAGAGAATAGAACACAAAATTAAATGGCATCTTGGATCACTTCACATATGTGGAACATCATTCTTATGAAGTTTTCCAGTTTTATCTCTTACTCTTTAGCTTAAAACTACCTCAAAGAGGTAGTGGAAAACTAATATTAATTCTTAAAGCAAATGTGAAAATACAGTTCAATAGATGGGTTTGATTACATAGCTAGTTTCAGAGCAGTAGCAATCAACAACTACAAAAAAATCTCGAACATTTTGCCCTGTTCCACCGGAAGTCATAGTCCAGGGTATAAAGCTACATCTGGACTGCTTCAGATTGGTCTCTTGGCTTCTCTTTACTTCACAATACTCATATCTGAAACGCCTACATGCAGCTCACGAGTAGGGCATGAATGCCAGTCAGACAACAATATAATCTACTTTGAATTTCTCAGGAGTTTGGAACAATATGAATGCAAGGTGCTCTTTTATTTTTAACAGTTGTTAAAGGTAATCATTTCCAGAACTGTTTTCCCTTCGTGCATTAAACACAAATCAGGAACAATTTATACGGCTTCTGTCAGTTCTGAGTAAATATTTCTACGAGAATTAGTGTCATATTCGTGCAAAAAATTTCTGAACTATTAGGATAGTGTTCTTTGCCTTTCCATAGAAGCATTTTACTAGTTGAGCTTAAGCACGCACTTAAAGAGTTTCCATTTATATAAACAAGAGATGCAAGAGGTTTCCTCAATTAATTGGATTTATTACATATTTGCACTCAATAAAAACTCATCCAACAGCCCAAACAATAACTACAACTCCCCAGTCACATGAAATTTTAAAAATTATGAAACAAAAGAAACCCTATCAATCAATTAGCAAAGTTTTCACTGAGGAAAGAGACAACAGACCCTCTGTTCAGGTTCTGCTTCTACTGACTTTGTACTGAAATTTGAAGGCTGTTTTTGCCTCTGGTTTCATATATTCTGAGAATAACAGAAGCAGATCAACAACTAGAGTCACATGGGTTTCAACAGAAAGCAGTAAGAATAGAACTCTGTTACCTCTCCTCTTGCTACGCCCAAACTGACACCCTGCACAGCAGTGGTCTTCTGGAGAAAGCTTCGGTAACTTTTGCTAAGGTTGTATAACATGAGGATGTCTCCATGGGCACTTCCTCTAAACACCCTCGTTTGCTCCTGTTCAACATCTATGTCCTTAGAAGAATTGACTGTGCCTTGGAGGACAGAGTGATCTCTGGAAAGATAAAATCAGAGTTAATTCACACCTGGGAAATTGTACTGGAATAGTCTACAAGAGAGAAAGGTCAGAAATTTGTAAAAACAAGATATAGCTTCAGACCTCTGCACTATCACAGCACCCTAGTCCTACCACCTGATTACAGACTACTGGNCAACTCCCCAGTCACATGAAATTTTAAAAATTATGAAACAAAAGAAACCCTATCAATCAATCAGCAAAGTTTTCACTGAGGAAAGAGACAACAGACCCTCTGTTCAGGTTCTGCTTCTACTGATTTTGTAGAAATCCCTGAAATTTGAAGGCTGTTTTTGCCTCTGGTTTCATATGTTCTGAGAATAACACAAGCAGGTCAACAACTAGAGTCACATGGGTTTCAAGAGAAAACAGTAAGAATAGAACTCTGTTACCTCTCCTCTTGCTACGCCCAAACTGACACCCTGCACAGCAGTGGTCTTCTGGAGAAAGCTTCGGTAACTTTTGCTAAGGTTGTATAACACGAGGATGTCTCCATGGGCACTTCCTCTAAACACCCTCGTTTGCTCCTGTTCAACATCTATGTCCTTAGAAGACTTGACTGTGCCTTGGAGGACAGAGTGATCTCTGGAAAGATAAAATCAGAGTTAATTCACACCTGGGAAATTGTACTGGAATAGTCTATAAGAGAGAGAGGTCGGAAATTTGTAAAAACAGAAGATACATCAGAGTTAATTCACACCTGGGAAATTGTACTGGAATAGTCTACAAGAGAGAAAGGTCAGAAATTTGTAAAAACAAGATATAGCTTCAGACCTCTGCACTATCACAGCACCCTAGTCCTACCACCTGATTACAGACTACTGGCAAGAGTCAATTTTCATTCCCTAACAGGAAGGAAATATACATGCTCCTAAAAGACACTGAAATGGATCAACACTAAACTAGAGCTAGTTTTTAATTTTATGAATAGTAAAGTCAAGTCAGACATTTGTGCTAAATGCAAAAAGAATTTATCACAAAGTAAGTATAAGGCGTCAACTTGTCTAAGCACTTTTAGTAAACAGGTCATTTAATAAAGTAGATTGTACATAAAAGTGCCCAAATATGATAAATTTATAAGTATATGTTTGTTAATATAAAAGGATTGTATAGCCAGCCCTTTGCACAACACCTTGCAAAGAGTATTCAATAAGTATTTTCAGATAAATACAAATTTAATTTTCAACTCTTATTTACTCTAAATCTGAGCAGCTCACTTTTCCATCTTTATGATTTTCAATCTGGTGCATTTAATTTTCAAGTAAATTTCAATTTCCTCTGTAAATTTTAATAGGCC
The DNA here is from genome assembly GCF_000696425.1 of Galeopterus variegatus. NCBI lineage: Eukaryota > Metazoa > Chordata > Mammalia > Dermoptera > Cynocephalidae > Galeopterus > Galeopterus variegatus. The sequence continues at coordinate 14,423 of NW_007740714.1, read as the reverse complement.
AACTTTTAATGACTATATTTAATCATTAAAAATGTATTTAACCATTAAAACATATTTAATGATTATATTTTATAATACAAGCTACTGAGTTACTATTGTAACCAACATTGATTACCTGGTTTTGACAGTGTAATATTGTTATGTAATATATTATCGTATTATCATTGGGAGAAGCTGAGTGAAAGATACATAGGAACTGTCTGCACTAATTTTGCAACTCTTGTGATTCTTAAACTATTTTAAATTTAAAGACATCAAAAATAAAATATCAACTGCTAGCCTCCAATATCCCTAGCTTCTTTCTCTGTATTATTTTTCCATGCCTAAAATCACCATTTGACAAAAATAATTTATTCCACATACAACACAGGTGACAAGAAAAATATAACTTGATATTCAGGAGTATATATTATATAATGCCAATTTTATAAACATTCAGAAGCATGAAAAATGAATCAATGGAGATAAAAATAAGAATAGCAGTTACCTACAGGGTGGTTATGGACTGGAAGAGGTTTATGAGGAACATCTGAGGTGTTGCAAGGATTGATTTTATCATTGAGAAGGGGGTATGTGACTGTGTTTAATTTGTGAAAATTCACCGAATTTTATACTTTTCTGCTTAAATTATTTCCCTTTTCCAGATGAAGGTGCATTTCATGCGCCTGCACTCTGCCCTGGCCTTCCAAAGGTTTTTCTCACTCCAGCACAATAATGGAGATCTGAATTCTTAACAGATAGTCAAAGGACAGGAGCTAGCACAGGTTGGGGAAGGGCAGCAACGAAGTGGGCTCTGCACTGTGTCTAGCATCAGGTGCTAGTGACAGACACCTGCTCAGGTTAGGGAAGGCAGAATCTATCTGTTCCCAAATCCACAGGGCAGGGTGTTCCTATTGTCTCCCAAGATTCAACTAGGACAAGTATTTTCCTGCTTGAAGTAACTTATAGTCAAGCAGAAATTATTAACATATAAATACTATAAAGCAACAAATCTGTGCCCTGATACAGAAGGAGGGTGGAATGGAAACACTGAGAAGACATCAGACCAGGCAGGGAGGTGGGGCAGGGCAGAAGAAGGTGCAGGAATTGCAGAAGTCAGCGGGGCAGAGGTGATCAGAGGCAAATGTCATTTCTGTGCAGACAGGGAAGGGTCACAGACAGCTTCCCTGGGTATGAGGGGCCAGACTTCAGGGGGCCTTGCTGAGAACCGTGGACTTTACCTTTTAAGCAATGATGAGTGACCTGGTTAGATCTTGGTTTAAAAAGCAGATTGAGTGGGTCACACAGTCATTGTGACAGTGATCCATAAAGGAGTAGTAGGAAACTAGTGTCTAAAGTAGAGTAAACTTCTGTGCTCCGTAACTTTCAAGTTGACAAAGAGCAACAAAATTGACTCTTTATTGTGGATAAAGAGTTAATTGTAAAATACAGTTCGACTTATACCTACCCTCCACAAAATAAAGGCAATATAGAAAGTCTTCTCTTTAATAAAAATCTTTTGATACTATAGGAGAACAGTGTACCATGAAATCTTGTGGAATATACTAAAAAGCAATATGTACTTCACAGGGCCTGGTTTTCCAAAGCCTTGGCAGTTTCAAATATTGACCTTGCAAGGACAGGAAATTTTCCTCAGGCTATAAGTCTCTGGTGTGAGATAAAGATTTGTGGCACAGCAAGGTTGCTGGCTCAAAGACAGACTAGTTACTGATTGTTATGTAAAGATACTGAGAAACTGCCAGAGGGAGAAGGAATGTTTGCTAAATCAAGCCTTTGTTAGTGGATCACTTAATTGCCTAACAGAATGTCATCTGACTTGTTTTTACTGAATGTTACCAGATTCTATTGAACTGGAAACTTGTAAAACTGTACTTAGCAAAACCCCACCTATGTCTCTCCCTGTAACTTGCTGGTCTGGAGAATAAATGCAGGAAGAGAACCCCAACTTGTGGTTAATTTCCCAAATGGAAGGATACCTCATGCTTGAGGGTCCTGGGATATTAACCCCTTTCTGGGGCTTCTTACTGCTCAAAAGAGATGGGCTTTGAGTAATCTTTGGCAGCTCTGTCACCCAGGAGAAAATGGGTGACAAATCCGTGGGAGGCAAAGCAACAAAATCTGCCACAGGATTCTACATAATAGGTTTTAAAATAGACTAAATTATTAAGGGACATCACATAACTATGTTTAAAAAGCTCTCAAAATTCTACTCCAAATTCAGTCAGCTATTGGAAATCTGCAGATTCCAGCATGGTTGCAGACAATTCAAGAGAGCTTTGGGATTTGTATTCAAAATAGTTTTCTACTTTAGCAGCTTCAAAGGGGGTAATGTAAAAGAATATGTCATGAAATTAGTGAAATAAAAATTTTATAAGGGGATCACCATAAAATACTACCAATGTGTCTTTATAATCTTTACTAGGTTCTCTGATGACACAGTCTTAATTAGTAATTTCTCCATAAAGGAACCCTCCCTTAAGTAGAAGTCACAAGGAAATGTACAGCACTTGGAAAGAACAGGCCAAAGTGGTCATACAAGGGCAGACACACCATTGTGGAGCCAACACAAGAAAGTACATTTTTCCCACGTGTATTTTAAATGTGTTATCTGACAATATTTCAGATATCCTTGCAAAGTCACCTTAAATCCTGTTTAGAGTAGTAGGGTGTGTGTGTGTGTGTGTGTCTCTGTGTGTGTGTCTGTGTGTGTGTGTCTGTGTGTGTGTGTGTCTCTGTGTGTGTACCAAATCATATATCCACACATTCGCATATACCACTTGTGCTACTGAAGCAACAGGATCTGGCAAAGGGCATGTGATTATCTGCACTGAATTTCTATACCTTCCCATTTCCATGAGTTAATTTAGTCATAAAAATAAATTACTTTATGATATCGAACAAATTAACCTTAGACTCTACAAAGTAATGGGAAATTGAGCAATTTTGAAGTGGAAAATACACTGAAGCAATTAAATAATTGGAAAGATTATCTCACAGGTTGGCACCTTATTTTTTGAAATTCTTCTTCCTAGTATTGTTGACTCACACCAATCAAAAATTAAAAAAATAATAAAATCTTAACTCATTAGAACCACATATAATACAGATCAGACACATTTCTTATCTTGCAACCTCCAGGATGGGTTTTTCTCTG
>NW_007740714.1:5588-10752 GCF_000696425.1 Galeopterus variegatus | reverse complement strand
AAGATCCAGCCAAGGAAGTTCATCTCAAAGGGACTCACATAGGAATCAATGCCAAAGTTGTAGGTCAGGTCATATTTAATTTAATCTGATTACAGCAGAGCTCTATCAGTCCTTGACCCAGGCAGAATTGAGGGAAAATAGTGAAGACCCACTTGAGGACATCATAGATGTTCTGTAAATTCTGCACAGTAAAATAAAGAAAAAAGAAATCATTAAAATCTACTCCCCTTTTCATAACACCTACTGGTAACTACTTTTTCTACTTGGCTGGTGCTATGGTTCACGTCCTCCCCATCCCAACTACTCAGCACTACTGTCAGACAGCCACAGAACAAAAAAGGATCATTCCGGAGATTTTAGATCTAATGGTATTTGCCTTGCTGAGTTTTACTGGCATGGGACCCACCACCCCTTTTTTCTTTCCACCTTCTCACTTTTGGAATGTGAATGTCTATCCTATGTCTGTCCTAGCATTGTATTTTGGAAGCACATAACTTGTTAATTTCACAGGCTCATAGCTGGAGAGAAATTTGGTTCAGAGTAAATTGTGTCTTGAGTCTCATTCATATCTTATTTAGATGAGACTTTGCACTTTGGACTTTTGACTTGGTGTTAAACATTTTAGAGTTGAGGCTGGAGTGAGTTAGGCCTTTGGGGCTGTTGAGATGAAAAGAATGTATTTTGCATGTGAGAAAGACATGAATCTTGGGGGCCTGGGGGCTGAATGTTATGGATTAAATATTTCTGTCCCCCCCACCCCAGAATTCATATGTTGAAATCTTAACACCCAATGTGATGGTATCAGGAGGTGGGGCTTTTGGGAGGTGGGTAGATGTACATGAGGTCTTGAGAGTGGAGTACCCATGATGGGATTAGTGACCTTATAAGAAAAGGTCAAGACCAGAGCTCTCTCCCCACACCATGTGAGGACACAGTGAGAAGGTGGCCTTCTGCAAGCCAGTTACAGAGTTCTCACTAAGAACCAAATCTGAAGTCACCTTGATCATGGACTTCCCAGCCTCCAGAACTAGGAGATAAAAATTTCTGTGGTTTGAGCCACATGATCTATGGTATTTTGTTATTGCAGCCAGAGAAGACTAAGACACATGGATAACATTAATAGTCACGCATGGTAATACAGGTATTTAAATGAGTTGATAATAACAGCTGTGACTGTGAGCATTTAAATAACATGCAGAACATCTAGTTCATTCTTAGCATATTAAATATGTCATTGTCATTATTAAACATAGAATTAAGAGCTGTTACAAGAACAGATATGAATAAGGGAAAAGGGAAGAGATCAAATAGGATAGAATTCCAGAGAAAACAAGAATTATAAGATAGGCTATATATTTGAACAAGATTTTTAAATTGAATATATCTAATAATTCAGCATCAACCATAAGTTTTACTATTGTCTTTACCACCAGGTGAATATTAATTTAATTTCATAATGAGATTAAAATTATCACAGTGTTAATCAGTTGTTTACTAAATGCTTCCTGTAAATTACTGTATGTTTCCAGCTTCACTGCCTGCCCTTTATCACATTTTATTCTCTCAACAAATGTACAAGGTGCCCAGGAGCAAACGAGGCTACCAACGGGAAAACAGTTGCAAGAGGCTCATTAATGTGCACGAGACACACTGTGGTAGGGTCAGGACTTGATTCTGAACTTTCTAGTGCAGGAATTAGTTCTTTCCACCAAGGAGTTCATGTTTGGAGAAAATTCACCAAAACACTGGTCTGTTGAGCTGACTTTACACTCAGTATACAGCTACTTTAAAGTATTCAACCCAGAAAGGCCACACTAACTGAAACTACCAAATAAAGCTATAGAAATATAATGGAGAATTAGACTTTTTTTTATTGAGTCAAAATTGATTATACATACTTTAGGGGTTCAACACTGAGATATGTTGATCAAATCAGTATTACTAGCATTTATATTGTTACAAATCATAATTACTCTTTACGCCCCTTGTCCAATCTCTCCCCATACCCCTCTTCTTCCCCCTCCCCCCTCTAATCACCCTAGATTTCTTCTCTCCCTCTGAAAGAACAATGGTTACTCTGTTGATTTCCTGCCCAAATGATCTGTCCAATGCTGAGAGGCGTGATTAGTTCCCCCAGTACTATCATAGAGCAGATGCCTCTTCCATCACTCTGAAATGGGCTCTGTGGAGAGAGACATCTTCCTCATTTCTTTATCTCTGCTGGTGATTCTCCCTGTGTCAATGCACTCCAGTGGGTGGTGGACCATCTGTGTGGTGGTTGTGGCGTCTAGCAGCCTTCGTGGTGGCTATGGTTATGGTGGTGGCCATGGTGGACCACCCACATGGAGGAGATGTTTTTGGCTTGCTCCTTGGTGCTGGCAGTGTGTCTGGTTGTAGAGAGTGTCCGATCCCCGGCTCCATACCCTGGTTCCCTGAGTGGTTCCCAAGGCACTGGCACAGTGTGCCTGGTTGCGGGAGGGGGGCCTGGTCCTCTTCTCCATACCGTGGGACCCTGGGCAGGCCCCGAGGTGCATGTCCAATCTCTCCCCATACCCCTCTTCTTCCCCCTCCCCCCTCTAATCACCCTAGATTTCTTCTCTCCCTCTGAAAGAACAATGGTTACTCTGTTGATTTCCTGCCCAAATGATCTGTCCAATGCTGAGAGGCGTGATTAGTTCCCCCAGTACTATCATAGAGCAGATGCCTCTTCCATCACTCTGAAATGGGCTCTGTGGAGAGAGACATCTTCCTCATTTCTTTATCTCTGCTGGTGATTCTCCCTGTGTCAATGCACTCCAGTGGGTGGTGGACCATCTGTGTGGTGGTTGTGGCATCTAGCAGCCTTCGTGGTGGCTATGGTTATGGTGGTGGCCATGGTGGACCACCCACATGGAGGAGATGTTTTTGGCTTGCTCCTTGGTGCTGGCAGTGTGTCTGGTTGTAGAGAGTGTCCGATCCCCGGCTCCATACCCTGGTTCCCTGAGTGGTTCCCAAGGCACTGGCACAGTGTGCCTGGTTGTGGGAGGGGAAGTCCGGTCCCTGGGTCCATACCCTCGGACCCCAGGTGGGCCCCAAGGTGCTAGCATGGTGTGTCTGGTTGTGGGAGAGGGATCCAGTCCCCTTCTCCATGCTCCAGGTCCTCGGGAGGGCCCTGCGACACTGGCACAGTGTGCCTGGTTGTAGGAGGTGGGGCCAGTCCCGTTCTCCATGTCCCAGGTCCCCAGGCAGGCCCCAAGGTGCTGGTGTGGTGTGCCTGGTTGTGGGAGGGGGGAATGGATAATTAGGCTTTAATTTTACAGTCTTCTCCTCCTTATGTTCAAACTCAATAACTATTCTAAATATAAACAATATTTTATGAGGGACCAAAATCGTCATTATGCATACATATAGTAGACAACAATGTGTGTACCATATCATAAATATTAAAGAATAAACTAACAGAATTGTCAATTATTTATTTCAGACCAAATAATGTTCCCTTTTACCTTATGATGTAAATGTATAACATGACTAGGATAAATGTATTCTTAAATAACATAGCTGTGGGGCAACAGAAAATTCAATAACAATTTCTAGGGGCATTTATCATTACAGTTTATTTTCTTTTGCATATAGACATGGGAAAAGAACAAAAGCTTCATTTACTTCATTTTCTGTAAGGTTTTTCTTGACTGACTGCTACAATCGTAGGTTTCAACAAGCCCTGGAGGAGCTTATTAACCCCACTTTTTGTAAAACTACGTCCCTGGGTCAATTAATGTACCACATAAAAGAATTTTCTATTACTAGCGATAGCATGGAAATAGCAGAATACTGCAGCTTGTAACTCAGGAACAGACAATAGAGGAAATGACAGGCTAAGGTCGATGGCTTTATATCTTATTTTAAGGAATTTATAACGGTCANAGGAAATGACAGGCTAAGGTCGATGGCTTTATATCTTATTTTAAGGAATTTATAACGGTCACTACACAAATATGAGCAACGGCAATACATACACACTGAGTTAATGAATAATCCACACCTGAGGGGGTAGAGCTGTCCAAACTCATGGGATAACTACCCATAAGTGCTCAGTTTGGGGTATGTGGAGATGGAAGAAGTGATCAGTATTCAGAGAAACAAATTAGAAACCATGAGATTTTCCCTCCACCTACATCCCCCTAACCCCAGCAGGGAACCCCACTAGTGGAGAGAGAGATGTTCCAGAGCTTGCCTTAGAACCCAGACTGCATTATTATGTAAACTGTGATTTGATAACAATAACAATGATCACATGAACACTATAGTTTGTATCTACAGTGGTTAATGCTGGTCATAATAGCTTTAAAGACTGATCTGAGAATCCCCACACCTTTCTTGGTTTCTTTCGTTAATTCTATAAGAACATATTCTTCCATAACTAACAAGGGAATATTTGAAATAATTTGAAATGAATATTTGGATAATGTTGAGTTTCTTAAGCAAACAATATCAAAATAAAAAGCAAAGGAAAAGAAAGACGTGAGCAAGAGCAATGAATTGCTTTTTACTATTTGTTACCAGTTGATGTTGACCTATTTTTCCACAAACAATCCATTGTCTGTTGATTTTTTATTTTGAGTAGGCAATGAAGCAATGCTGTTTATAATTGGAGTTGACAATTCCTTTCCACCTGCCATGCTCTTAAGAGTCACATGGACGGAAAGGCTCTGGATAATTTCCTCTTTGGGTCTGGACAGTTCTTCCTCTTCCATTTGGAGTAAAACACCCCTTCTATGATCCCTTCCCCTAGGACACCCCTCTGCTTCTGACTTTCTCACCATTATGATGATCCATTTTGAGTCTGTTTTCCTTTTCTCTATAGTTGGTGACTGACACCCCTGACAGTCCATGTCAGATTAGAGACCTTAAGGTGGGAAGAAAACTATACACTGCCTCTGCTGATTTCAGTTTTCTCCTCGAGCTAAAGCCAATTAATTGTTCTACAGTTTTCTATTTAAAGATGTGACATATTAATACAGATTAGTGTCAATAATACATCTGCAAAATTCACCAAAATAGATTGTTTCCTTTATTGAATGCATAATGGATGTTCACATACTTCACTGCTTCTATACAAACATGAGGCACAATAATAACAAAAAACATTAGCCATCTCTGGAGAGTCTACTAAGTCTCTGCA
>NW_007740714.1:3005-4020 GCF_000696425.1 Galeopterus variegatus | reverse complement strand
ACAGGCCAAAGATGAAGTTCAATGAGATGTAAGAGATGAAAGCCACATCCGAGCTGGAGAACATTCTGGACATCAGATACATCCATGGAAGCATCGCATAGCTGAAAAGCAAAGCAAAAAATCTTGTTTATCTTACTGTAGTATTACAGTAGCCCCAGTTATCCACAGGGGATACTTTCTAAGACCCCAGTAGATGGCTGAAACTGCATAGTACCAAACCTATATATACTGTATTTTCCTACACGTACATACCTAAGATAAAGCTTAATTCAGACATCAGGCACAGTAAGAGATTAACAACAGTAAGTAATAATAAAATCGAACAATCATAACAATATGATGGCATCGCTACTCTTGCACTTTGGGGCCCTTATGAATTAATCTAAGGGTCACATGAACACAAATGCTGCAATACTGTGACAGTTGATCTGANACCAGAACAGGGAGCTCAGTACAGAGCTTCAAAACAGGGAGCTCACTGCCCGTTCCAGGTTATTTCTTTAGACCATAAGTCAAACACCTGGGAACTACTGAGGAATCTGAGTCCATGAAACAGCATGGAGTCAGGAGAGAACACTGTGGTCAGAGCAGAGAAAAGAAAGCAGGGACAAAGAGCACTGAAGTACGGGGGCAGAGGAGCTTGCGAAGTCTGAAGTCCACACTCGCAGGGAGCACAGGGGAGGTCGAGGGGCTAAAAGATGGGTTAAAGCAGAGGCCAAGGTCCAGGCAAGCCTCACCAGGAGGAGACAGGGTGGAAAGGGCATGGCAGGGGACAAATGGGATGTGTCAGCAGAAAGGGATTCAGCTTCACCTGGACACCTCGACTGGGAGGGACACTTCTCACAGGAAGAAATGCTCCCTGTCCACAGGGCCATGCTCAGGACAGTCTTTTGCTGTCACACTTGGAAAGTAGTAAAACCATGTTAGCTCCAGGGATCACAGGGAAGAGAGCAGGATCCCCCTAAACATGCTGTAGCCTGAGAGTGTGGTCAGCCACTGTGGCCCATCCTACCTC
>NW_007740714.1:0-1061 GCF_000696425.1 Galeopterus variegatus | reverse complement strand
ATACAATTTTATCGACCTGGTGACTTTTTCTCATCTAGTGAACAGACACATACTTCATGTAACACAAATACATTCACAGTATTCTAAAAACAGAACTCTTCCTGGGCTTTTAGAGGACGGAGGATGTAATGGAAAGGGCACTGGGTGGGGTCAAACACAGGGGTGCCAGTGGGCCTGTCCCTGCCAAATCCATGAACTCCTGACTTTTTCTTCCCACAAAAGGATGCTCCTTTGTTCTGCCTCTCATCAATACAGCAGGAATAATACCTATTTGTTACAGTGAGCATTGAAAGATACCAAGATATGAAAAGCTGGAAGGCGCGAGAGCAGGGCTGTGCGTGCGCGAGCGGCGGGGCTTTCTCCCGAGCCGTTGGAGGGAGCCGGAGCGCTTGTCCCGAGTATGCAACACACGGAGCAGCTTCACCAAGTGCATCTTCCTGTCTTCCGATTCCTAGCCTAAGAACTCGCCTCAAAAACCTGTAGCCTGGGTAGAGGTCACGCTTCTCANACATATAATACAGATCAGACACATTTCTTATCTTGCAACCTCCAGGATGGGTTTTTCTCTGCCTCTCTTTATTCAAAAGTCAGTGCCTCTCAAGGATGAGCCCTTCAGAATGTACCTTGACTGCCACAGAAGGTCCCAGTGCAGCAAAATCCTTAATAAGAGAAGAACTGTGCCCTGCAAGGCCAATTCCACGAAGATCCAGCCAAGGAAGTTCATCTCAAAGGGACTCACATANTTGTTACCAAGTCTGGACATGGCTCTTATAATAGCACAGATGTTTTTGTTAAGTAGAAACATTTTCTCTTTCTGGAGCTTAAAGACAGTGGAGACTAGTGCATCTCCACTGAATTCCAGTTGGATAAGCAACAACACTGTCATGAGCCAACATTCTCCTGCCACCAGAGCCTTTGCAGAAGCGATGCTGCCATTCACTGACCTGAGCTTTGGAGACGATGGCCAGTAACCGGGGCATGACAGTCATGAGCATGGTGCACAGGCCAAAGATGAAGTTCAATGAGATGTAAGAGATGAAAGCCACATCCGAGCTGGAGAA
>NW_007740713.1:1427-28777 GCF_000696425.1 Galeopterus variegatus | reverse complement strand
CTCTGGGAGTTCTCCCTGATCCTTGAGTTCTGGCCCTGGCAGCTGGATCTTGTCCTGCCAGACCGACAGCGTGTGTGAGATCTGTAAGCCTCCGCCTTGCTATCTGGGCGTTTCCCCTCTCTGTGTGCACACGATGGGGCCTCCCGGAGGGTGCGTCTTTTTTTTCCAAGACTCCTCCTCCTTTGCCGGACCCCTCCCCTCTCTGTGCGCTCAGTACAGGGCTGGGGCTTGTCTTCTGCAATCCTCGTCTCTCAGCCCTGCCCAGCCCCGAAGTGGTCTCAGGCCTCCGCCACGGACACTGTGGGCATTCCTGCGGCCCTGGTCAAGGTCCTCTCTGGGCCTCCCACCTTCCCCCCGGTATTGCGGCCCCCTGTGTGGTTGAGTTATCTCCCACACCAGGGCGTGAGCCCCCCAGGGGAGGATCCCACAGCACACAGTTCCTCTTTGAATCCCCCCCGGCGTGAGCCAGCTCGGCGCCCTCAGGCCGTCAGCTCTCCGGCAGGATCAAGCGGGCTCGGGGGTGCAGCACAGCGCACACTTCTCAGGCTCGCTCTGTCCTCTGGCACGCTCGCTCCAGACCTGTCACCATCTTGCTCCTCCTCACCTCAGATTTTAAGTTAAAGAGCTTTTAAAATGCCTGAGATGGCTGGTGCACACAGCTGCCCCCGTCTACCTCCCGTGGGTGGCAAGGGTCCTGCAGGGAGGCCAGGACTTATCTGCCATTGCATGTGAGGGCATTCCCTTGAGTTCCATTGGGACTGCATTAGGAAACTGAGGCACTATTAGTGATAGCTGACAAGAAGGGCTTGAAGGCATGGTCTGCGCCCACAGTCAGAGCTGGTCATCAGATGAGGGCCTCTCCCTTGTTGCCCTTAGCCGTGAAAATGCCCTTAATGCAGCTGCACGCACGTACCTAACGTCAGCTGGCTTGACTTCTAGACAGTGACAGCAACGATGATGTATTGAGCAGCTCTTCCTGCTAGGTGCACGTAAGCATTTTCTATAATCTCTGCAAAAGCTCCAGGAGGCGGGGGCTTGCTCAGACCCCTCCACAGAGGCCGCCCCCCCTGGCCACCTGTTTCTTCCTCCACTTGACCATCATCTCTCCCCTGGACTGTTGCTGCACTAACCTCGCATCCTCTCCTACCAAGCTCTCAATTTACTATGCCCCCTGCAGCCACAGTGATTCTTGAAAAAAAAAAAAAAAACCTGATCAAATCTGACCCCCGGTTAAAGTACATCACTTGTTTCCCATCGAGCTTACATAAAAAACACACCTGAGAGTACCCACAGGTTACCGGGCTCTGACTGCTTTGTAACATATTTTAAAATTATAAAATATGTGTTTATTTATTTATAATTGTGGTAACATACACATACACCATAAAATTTACCACCATCACCACTTTTGAGTGAGTGGGCGAGTGGCATTGAGCACATTCACACTGTTGTGCAGCCAATCTCCAATACTGGTCATCTCGCCAAGTTGAAACTCTGTATCCTATTATGCAATATTTTAAACGTATGTGTAGAGAACAGGTTTTAACAACCTGTACCTGACTTCAGCGGTCTCTCTGATTGCTTATCAACTGATTGTCATACCTTCTAATTTTTTAAAAATTAAAATACTTTAGCATTTGGTTGTATACATTTGTGGGGTATGGTGTGTTGTTTCAACACATGCATGTACTGCGCGGTGATCCACTTAGGGTGGAGAGCACCGTTTTGCACCTGTCAGTCCACCACTTCCCCACCCCCCCCGCCTCTGGTAATCATTATTCTACTCTCTCTACTTCTATGAGAACCACTTTTTAAACTTATTTATTTATATATTTAGATGCCACTATGAGTGATATCATGTGGCCTTTGTCTTTTGTGACTGACTTTGCTTAACGTGATGGTATCCAGTTCCATCCATGTTGCTGCAAATGACAGGATATCTTTTTTAAACAGCTGAGTGGTATTCCATTGTGTATATATATATTATGTTTTTTTTTTAATCCATGCATCCATCGATGGACATTTAGGTTGATTCCATCTCTTAGCTATTGTGAATAGAGCAGTGCTTATAAAAACCAAGGTCTCCACTCCTGGAGGCCTTACATGAGGGTTCATTAAGCGAGGGAAGAGTTTCAATTATCTCTAATTCTAAGCCACCCTTTGACACTAGGGGCCCTGGTGATAATGTGCTATCAGATGAATTCCCAAATAAGCCACTAAATGTAGTTCTCCCCAACCGAAACTAAACAAATTTATACGTACAGTCAGCCCTTTGTATCCATGATTTTCACATCAGCCAACGTGGATTAGAAATATTTGAAAAAAAATGTGTCTGTTCTGAACACGTACAGAATTTTCTTGTCACTATTGTCTAAACAATCCAGTATTGCAACTATTTATATATCATTTACTTTGTATTAGGTCTTAAAAGTAATCTAGAACAGATTTAAAGTAGACAGGAGGATGTGCATAGATTATGTGCAAATACTATGCCATTTTCTATCAGACACCTGAGCATCCTCAGGTTTCGGAATCCGGAGGAGGTCCTGGAGCCAACCCCACGTGTATGCCAAGAGACGACTGTATACACACACACGCACGTGCACACACACACACACACACATACACACACACAGTCAAGGGTACTGCAAAGAGTTCATGGAAAGATCCCTATTATCTCTCAATTCCATTTTTCCACGAACTTTTTGAAGTGCCCTTATAAGAGGACCCTTGTGATGACATTGAGCCCGCCTGGATAACCCAGGATAACCTCCCCATCTGAAGATCCTTAATTTAAACTGTTATGGAAGGAGTCACCAAAGGAAACGCAGTCACTCAGAGAAGTGGAGAACACAGATGGTCTGTTACACTGGCAGGTCTCAGGGGAACTAGTGTTCTAAAACCCTGAGCTGCGAATGCCGGGGGAATTAGACTTATATACCTTTTTGAGCAAGCAAACAAGCAAGCATTTCTATTGGCTCTGTCTGTATTCAGGCAGAGTTACCTAAATTGGGGGTCTTTAACAGGTGGTTTACTGGGTCAGCGGCTTTGGGTAGGGGGCTTTGCAAGGACAGGAAGCGTAGCCTAAGAGCAAGACTACTTCCAAAAAGTGGGGATGAGATTTTGAGTAGGGGTCTCTAACAGGTGGGCAAAACTGGGTTACTGTGGTTATGTAGCATGGGTGGTTAAAACTGGGTAAAGGGGCTTTTTGGGTAAGGGTCTTCTTTAGCACAAACTAAAAGGCAACTTTGTCTCTCATCTACACAGGAAATTGCTGTCAGGCTGTGGTTTATCCCAGTCTTTCACTAACACAGGAAGGTTAAAAACTGACGGGCTTGTGACCACAGAGCTACAGAGTGCAGAATGCATTCAGCTGTTAACATTAAACACTGCCACAAATGCTGAATAAGAAACCCCCCCAGAGAGTCTGGCTAATTTCTGCCCTCCATTCTCACAGCCCCCTCCTCTAGTTTTCATTGCTATGACGTTTTTGTGCCTCCATCCCCCACAAACAGAGATATGAAGGATGACCACAGAAAACTGAGTGCAGAAATGGCCTTGAGGTTGGAAGTTCATGAAAGAAGATGAGCAGGGAGCCCTGGAGGACCCCAGGTCAGTACTGTGAAACCAGGGCCTCCCCATCAGGGCTTCTGCAAAGCACATGGTGGCTCCCGGTGTCCTGCAGAATAATTACATCTGACAGGTAACTTCTGCCTTGGATTTTGGCATTCTCTCTGTTATTTGTTTGATTTCAGGTTGTGAGTGTATGTGAAAAGGACACAGTTTGAAATGTGAACTATTTTCATAGATACACACTCTGAGATTATGCAGTGTTTATTAAATTGCACTTGCAAGGCAGACTTTTTTTTGTTAAAAAGCAATTAAAAGCAAACGCCCTTTCCCCTCTGCAGAGTACATCTGACAATGTCACGCTGCTGATGAACACGGGAGTGCAGGTGTCTTTCTGATGTATTGATTTCATTTCATTTGGTTATATACCCTATAGTGGGATTGCTGGATCATAAGGAACATCTATTTTTAATTCTCTGAAGAACCTCCATACTGTTTTCCACAGTGTCTGTACCAATTTATGTTCCCACCCGCAATGCAGTAAAGTTCCTTTTTCTCTGCATCCTCACCAGTATTTGTTATTTTCTATCCTGTTGATAATGGCCATTCTAACTGGAGTGAGATGATCTCTCATTGTGGTTGAGTGACACTGAGCATTTTCTCATGTGCCTGTTGGCCATTGGTATGTCTTCTTCTAAGAAACGTCTGCTCAGGTCCTTTGCCCACTTTTTAATTGGGTTATTTGTTTTCTTGCTGTTGAATTAAGTTCCTTACACATTCTGGATATTAGTCCCTTGTCTGATGTGCAGTTTGCAAACACTTTCTCCTATTCTGTAGGTTGTGTCTTCACTTTATTTATTGTGTACTGTGCTGTGAAGATTTTTAGTTTGATGTGGTCCTATTTATGTGTTTTTGCTTTAGTTGCCTGTGCCTTTGTCATCTTGCTCAGAAAAGCACTGCCCACTCTCATTTCCTGTAGTGTTTCCCCTATATTTTCTTCTAGTAGTTTTATAGTTTTAAACTTAGGTCTTTGACCCATTTTGAGTTGATTTTGAGTATGCTAGAGATAGAGGTTTAGTTTCAATCTGCACCATTTCCTTTCCCCATTGTATATTCTTGGCACTTTTGTTGAAAATCAGTTGGCTATAAAGTGTGGGTTTATTTCAGCGCTCTCTATGCTATTCCATGGGTCACCTTGTCTGTTTTTATGTCAGTGTCATGCTGTTTTGGCTACTATAGCTTTATAGTATATTTTGAAGTCAGGAAGAGTGATGTCCCCAGCTTTGTTCTTTTTGTTCAAGATTGTTTTAGCTATGGGGTCTTTTGTGTTTCCATAAAAAATTTAAGATTTTTTTTTTGATTTCTGTGAAGAATGTCCTTCATATTTTGGTAGGGATTGTGTGGAATGTGTTGATTGCT
Source organism: Galeopterus variegatus (assembly GCF_000696425.1). Classification (NCBI taxonomy): domain Eukaryota; kingdom Metazoa; phylum Chordata; class Mammalia; order Dermoptera; family Cynocephalidae; genus Galeopterus; species Galeopterus variegatus. Next base: position 23,788 of record NW_007740713.1, on the reverse strand, counting down.
TTGGTTAATAGAGACATTTTGATGATGTTAATTCTTCTGACCCACGAACATGGGATATCTTTCCATTTATTTGTGTCCTCTTAAATTTTTTTCTCCAATCTTTTATAGTTTTCATTTCAGAGGTCTTTCACCTTGGCTAAATTTACTCCTACATATTTTATTTTTTGGTAGCTATTGTGAATGGGATCACTTTCTTGATTTCTTCTTTGGCTATTTTGTTATTGACTTATAGGAAGGCTATTGGTTTTTTTGTACTGATTTTGCCTCCTGCCCCTATACTGAATTCATTTATTAATTCTAGTAACCTTTTGGTGGAGTATTTAGGGTTTTCTCTCTATAGGATTATATCTTCTGAAAACAGGGATAGTTTGACTTCCTCCTTTCCAGTTTGGATGCCCTTTATTACTTTCTCTTACCTTATTGCACTGGCTAGAATTTCCAGTACTATGCTGAATAGGAGTCAGGAAAGTGGGCGTCCTTGCCTTGTTCCAGATCTTAGAGGAAAAGCCTCCAATTTTTGTCTACTCAGTGTGATATTAGCTGTGGATTTGTTGTATATGGCCTTTATTGTATTGAGATATATTCCTTCTACACCTAATTTGTTGAGTGTTTTTATCATGAAGTGGTGTTGAATTTTATCAAATGTTATCTCTGTGTCTATTGAAATCATCCTACAGTTTTTGACCTTCATTTTGTTGATGCGATATATCACATTTATAGATTCATGTATGTTGAACCATCCTTGCAACCCTGGGATGAATCCCACTGGATCATGGTAAATGATCTTTTTAATGTGTTGTTGGATTCCATTTGCTAGTATTTTCTTGAGGATCTTTGCATCTGTTTTCATTAGGGATATTGGTCTGCAGTTTTCATTTTTTGTTGTGTCTTTCTCCAGTTTTGGTATGAGGGTGATGCTTGCCTCATTGAAGGAGTTTGGAAGTTTTCCCTGCTCTTCAATTTTTTGGAAGAGTCTGAGAAGAATTGTTATTAGTTCTTTAAATGTTTGGTAGAATTTGGCAGTGAAGCCAACTAGTCCTGGGGTTTTCTTTGTTGGAAGACTTTTTTTTTTTTTTTACTGCTTTAGTTTCATTGCACGTTATTGGTCTGTTAAGGTTTTCTAGTTCCTCATGATTCAACTTTGGTAAGTTGTAGGTGCCCAGGAATTTATCCATTTCTTCTAGGTTTTCCAGTTTGTTCACAGTAGTCTCTTGTGAACCTTTGTATTTCTGTGGAATCAGTTATAGTGTCCCCCTTTTCATTTCTGATTTTATTTGTCTGCTCTCTTTTTTCTTTGTTAGTCTAGCTAAAGGTTTATAGATTTTGTTTACCTTTTCAAAAACCAACTCTTTGTTTCATTCATTTTTTGTATTTTTTAATCTCTAATTTATTTATTTCTGCCCTAATATTTGTTATTTCTCTGCTTCTACTGACTTTAGAGTTTGTTTTTCCAGATCTTTGAGGTGTAACAATAGGTGTTTATTTAGAGTCTTTCTTCCTTTTTGATGTAGGCATTGATTGCTATAAAATTCCCTCTTAGAGCTGCTTTTGCTCTATCCCAGAGGTTCTGGTATGTTGTGTTTTCATTTTCATTTATCTCCAGGAATTTTTAGATTTCCTTCTTGATTTCTTCTTTGACCCATTCATTGTTTATGAGCATGTTGTTTAATTTCCATGTATTCATATGGTTTCCAGTGTCACTTCTGTTATTGATTTCTAGTTTTATTCCACTGTGGCCAGACAAGGTAGTTGATATGATTTCAAATTTTAAAAATCTGTTGAGATTTGTTTTGTGTCCTCACATATGGTCTATTCTAGAGAATGTTCCATGTGCTGCTGAGAAGAATGTATATTCTGCAGCTGTTGGATAAAATCTTCTATGAATGTCCATTAGGTCAAGTGGGCTTATAGTAGAGATTAATTCTGATGATTTGTGGTTAATGTTCTGTCTGGATGATCTGTCCTTTGCTGAAAGTGGAGTATTAAAGTCCCCAACTATTATTGTGTTGGAGTCTATCTCTCCCTTTAGGTCCAATAGTGATTGCTGTGTATAACTTGGTGCTCTGGATTTGGGTGTGTATATATTTAGAATTGCTATATCCTCTTGTTGAATTTATTCCTTATCATTGTGTATTAACCTTCCTTATCTATTTTTACTTTCCTCCTCTTGAAGTCTCTTTTATCTGATATAAGTATAGATAACTCCTGCTCTTTTTTGGTTTCTATTTGCTTGAAATATCTTTTTCATTCCTCCACTTTCAGCTGGAGTGTGTTTTGATAGGTTAAGTAAGTTTCTTGTAGGCAGCATATTGTTGGTTCTTGTACAATCCATTCAGCCTCTCTGTATCTCTTAATTGGGGCTTTTAATCTCTTTACATTTAGGGTTATTATTGATATATAAGGACTTGTTACTGCCATTATGCCATTTTTTTCCTGGTTATTTTATTGATCCTTTTCTTCTGGTCTTACTGCTTTCCTTTGTGGTTGAGTGGTTTTCTCTAGCTGTGTATTTTGATTTCCATTTATTTTTAGTATGTCTCATAAATTTTTGTGTTATGTTTACCATGAGGCTTACAAAAAACATGTTATAGCTATAAAAACTTATTTTAGACTAGTAGCAACTTATCTCTGATATCTAAGGAAAAAAAAAACCAACAAAGCCAACTCGACACTTATGTATCACTGCCCACCCCCCCACCCACTTTTTGATATTTTGTTGTTCCAAGTTACATCTTTTAAAATCACCTGACTTTGGGCCGGCCTGGTGGCGCACTGCTACAGTGCGCCGCTTGGGAGCGTGGTGGCGCTCCCGCCGAGGGTTCGGATCCCACATACAGACCGGTTCCCGCTCACTGGCTGAGTGAGGTGTGGGAGCAACACCGAGGGTTGCGATCCCGTTGCCGGTCCCGGTCCGGTCCGGGCGCGACACTGAGGGTTGCGATCCATTGCCGGACACGAAAAATGACAAAAAAAAAAAAAAAGGAAAAAAACAAAAACAAAAACAAAACAAAACATAAAATCGCCTGACTTTTATATGGTTGTTGAATATGTTATTATCTTGTTAGGTTTGTCTTTTAGTCTTCATAGTAAGGATATAAGCAGTATATTCACCACCCTTATGACATTGGAGTGTTCTGAGGTTGTCTGTGTATTTACTAATGAGTTATGTACCTTCAGATATTTTCTTGCTACGCTTTAGCATCATCTTCTTTTAGACTGAAGATTCCCTTTAGCATTTCTTGCAAGGCAGGTCTAGCATTGATGAGTTCCTTTAGCTTTTATTTGTCTGGAAAGACTTTGTTTCTTCTTCATATTTGATGGTTAGTTTTGCTGGATATAGAAGTCTTGGCTGACAGTCTTTTTCCTTCCACACTTTGAATATATCATATATCATCCCATTCTCTTCTGGCCTATAATGTTTCTACTGAGAAATCCGCTGAGAGATGTCTATTAGGGCTCCGTTGAATGTTATGTGTTTCTTTTCTCTTGCTGTTTTCAGTTTTCTTTGCCTTTGGGGTTTTTTTTTTTTTTTTTTCTTTTTTTGTCTTTTTTCGTGACCGGCAATGGATCGCAACCCTCAGTGTCGTGCCCATACTGGACCGGGACCGGCAACGGGATCACAACCCTCGGTGTTGTGCCCGCACCTTGCTCAGCCAGTGAGCGGCCGGTCTGTACGTGGGATCCGAACCCTCGGTGGGAGCGCCACCGCGCTCCCAAGCGGCGCACTGTAGCAGTGTGCCACCGGGCCAACCCTGCCTTTGGTTTTTAATAATTTGATTATGGTGAATCTTGGGGTGTTCCTCTTTGATTGAATTTGATTGGCAGCCACCTCTGAGCTTCCTGTACCTGGATGCTGCCATCTTTCTCCATACTTGGGAAATTTTCGGTCATTATTGCCTTGAATAGGCATTCTAGGTCTCTTTCTTTTTCCTTTTCTTCAGATATGCCAATTATAAGGAGGTTATTTCACTTGAGGGAGTCCCATATTTGATGTACTTCTGTTTCATTAAAAAAGGTTTTTTTTGCTCCTCTTATTGGATAATCTCATGTGTTCTGTGTCTGAAATTTTTTTCCAGATATCATTTAATTTTCTATTTGTATTTTCTTGGGACTCCCAGAAGATCCTTAAGAGGGTTATTCTGAATTCTCTGTCAGACATTTCATAGATCTGCTGTTCCTCTGGGTCTATTGCTGATGCTTTGTTTATTTCCTTTGGTGGTGACACATTTCTCTGTTCTTTCTTGATCTTTGTGTCTTCACATTGATGCCTGGAAATTTGAGGTGACTGCTCCCTCTTCTAGGTTTTATAGGTGTACTTTGGTTATGTCTTACTTTTATTGGTTATTATTAGAGCTTTGTCTCTGGTCTGTGGCTCTTTTTTTCCTTTTTGTGGTGGATTAACAGCAACCACCACCACTGGAAACAAGGTACTGTTGCAGTTAATTCCCTAATCAGGGATACTTCCTGTGGGGACCAGAACTTGAACTCTGTGCTTGAGCTAAATTGCTGCTTTACTGTTGATTCTCTGAGGAAGGCTTTTTGTACATATTGGATTTTAATTTTTGGCATTAATCACTTCTGGGTCTGGGCTGTGCAAGGATTTTGGTCTGGGACTGAGTTTTTCTTGCAGATTGCACCCACTGCAGTTCTGTCACCCTGACTGATTTTCACTGAGAACAGCTGCCCATGCCACACTCAATGTTCCCTGGTGGGCAGCCTTTCTCATGCACTCCAGCTGCTTCCTGTGGGGCAGGCTGTGTATGTGTCCCTGGTGATAACTCGCTGGCCTCTGGGTAGCTCTTTTCTCCATTCGGCTGCAGGTGCTTGCTCCTGTGCAGGCCTGGGAGAATCCTGCCAGTGGTCTTTATGGCCTGTGACCTGGTGTGGTGTGCTCCAAAGCCTTCCTCTCCCCTGCAGACCCCAAGCAGGTTCATTCATAGGATGCCACTGTGGCTTTTTCCAGCTTTGATCTGTGTGTTGCTGCCACTCCTTGCATCACACCAGGCTGTCTCAGAAGTGGCTGGGGCTCAGAATGATTGGCACCGTCCCTACACCCTCTCGCTGTGGCTTCTCCCACCTTCACAAACTCCACGAGTCTCTCCTCCTCATCCCCCAGCTCCAGTGGTCCCAGGTTGGCAGTCTTTGCTTTTTAGCAGTTGTAAATTTGTCACTTGTGGGTAGGCGTGATGCTGGGAATCATCTATTCTGCCATCTTGACGACCACATCTTCTAATTTTGCATCCATTAAATATGTAACATTTTTGGATGTTTTAAAGTTTAATGAAGTGATATCATATATCATGCTAACACTTGATTTTTAACTCAACATTAGGATTTTAAACATTTTTCCAAGTTGACACATACATGTTTTTGTTAATTTGTTTCAACTACTACACAGTAAATCATTTTATAAAATGTCACGATGTCATAATTTTTTTGTAATTTTTCCTAATATAATGGGTGGGGAAAATTTTATTTTTGTTTTATATATATTTCCTGATCATCGGTAGGCTGAGCATCCACATCTACTGAGACGTTGGGATGTGTTTTCTTCTTTACTTGTAAATATTAATTGTATTAAGGGATTTTGGATGCTGAAACATTCTTACATTCCAAGGACATTTTTTCCTTTTTAAAAAGTACACTGCTGCACTTGAATAACTAACATATTAAAAAAAGATTTTAATAACTATTTATAGCTCAAATTGGTCTATAGTTTTCTTTCACTGTTTATCAAGTTTATGCTAGTCTTGTACAATGAGTGGGGCAGTTTTCCTTCCTCTTGTAGTATCTAAAACAGTTTTATTATCTTTTTTTAAAGCTTGGCATTATCCATCTTTTGTTTAAAAATTGCCTATAAACCATTTCTCCTTAGTGCCTTTGAGGGAGGAAGTAGGGTTTCTGATAATTAGTTAAGTCCTTCAATGGATATTGACCTATCCAGATTTTCTTTCAGTTTTGTTAATATTTTTTTATTGGAAATTATCTGTTTTTCCAAATTTATTGGAAAACCAGTGAAACTTTTAGAAGACAATAAGAAAATATTTTTATGACCTCAAGGCAGGGAGAAATTTCTTTAACAAGGTATAAAAATTAATGGTAGCAATATAGGAAAATATTGATAAATTTGGTTACATTAAAATTTAAAATGCCTGCTCATCAGAAGACACCATTTACAATAGTCTGCCTTATCTGTGGCTTCACTTCCCATGATTTCAGTTACCTGACGTCAATCATGGTCTGAAAATAGGTGAGTTCAGAACAATAAGATAGTCTGGGAGAGAGGCAGAGAGAGACAGGGAGAGAGAGAGAGACCATATTTGCATAACTTTTATTACATTGTATTTTTATAATTGTTCTATTTTATTACTAGTTGTTGTTAATCTCTTGCTACATCTAATTTATAAATTAAACTTTATTATAGGCATGTTTTTATGGGAAAAAATAGCTTGGTCTATCCCTCTTGGGGTCTTGGAACATATCCCCCCAGTATAAGAGAGGAGTACTGTAGAAAAAAGTCAAGATGCCAGAGAGATCTGTGTCTGGAGAAGATATTTGTAATAAAAAACCTCCTAAAACACTAGCAGATAAATAGCATTTAGAATATGTAAAGAGCTCCTGGAAAGCCATCAGAGATGAAGAACCAAACTAGCATTTTCTGGAAGGGGAGCCCACTTTTCTGAATGGACACTTGTCCTCGTTAGTGATTAGGAGGAGACATCAGACGACGGTGAGGCACGCCCTCCACACAGGCAAAGTGCCAATCTCGGACAATACTACATATTGTTGAAGATGTACCACAAAGGGCACTTAAATATGTCACTCGTCTGAGAGTCAGCTGTCATGACAGCTCTAGAAATCCATCCGGCATCTTCTGGTGGGTGAGAAGAGAAGCTGTTAACACCCCGGGACCCTTAATTCTCCCGAGGAAGATGTGCGGGAAGAATGTGTGCCAGGGTGCCAGAGGGCAAGGTCGAGTCTTCACGATAGCACAACGGGCACGTAACAGGAGGAGACGTGCAGCACGAATGCCCATCAGTGGGAGAACACAGGAGTCGACTGGCAAGGGGACCCTGCGAGGCAGCAGCATCCACGCAGGTGTGAGAAACACCACACTCACGGGGTGGGTGTCCACTGTTCACGCCCTCACACTGCTGCAGTGTTGACCACAGCAACTAGGCGAGAGAGAACAATTCGAGGGCAAAGGCTGTAGAACAAGTAAAACTGTGTGCATTCTCAGATGATACAGTGGCATCCCTGCAAAACCTCACAGAGTGGGTGACACGAGGAACAACACGATGAAAGAACTCAGGAGGTGCATGAGTTTTCCAGGGCACAGGAACGTATTCTGTCATGGTTCTGGGGGCTGGAAGTCCAAGGTCAAGGAGTGGGCAGGGCTGGTTCCTTCTGGGGGCTGTGAGCAAGCCACCGCTCAGGCCTCTCTCCTACTTTCTGGTGGTTTTCTGGAAATCCTCAGTGATCCTTGGCTCGTAGAAGTATAGCACTCTCACTCTGTGTTTGTCTGCACTCAAATTTCACCTTTTTCAATAAGGACACCCGTCATATTGGGTTTGGAGCTTACCCTACTGCAGCATGACCTCATTTTAACTAACTACATCTGCAGTGACCTTATTTCTAATTAAGGTCACATTCTGAGGTACTGGGGGTCAGGATTTCAATGTATGAATTTTTGCGGGGACAAGGTTCAATTCATACCAGGAAGGGAGCAGTATATAAAATTAACATGAAAAAAATCAACAAGGATGGAGAAAAAAAAAAAAAAACAAACCCTAAAACTGCATACAAAGAGAAACAAATAAATCCAATTGCATTTCAACAGAATAACATAACCACGCTGAAGGGAAAAAACAAAAACAAAAGCATAAACCAGATACAGGACTCACTATGTATCTTCAGCCCAGGGAAAGACAAGCCGCAGCCAACTTTGCACCCGTTACTGGGGGATTGGTTTTTGGTGAGGGGGCAGCAACTTTGAAACCATTTTATGTCCGTGGTAGGATTGACCAGTTGAGTAAATACATTGAGTTGTTGGAAGGCAGGATTCTCCCTGTGGCTGAAGGAAAATATAAGTTCAAGAAAGGGAGGGCACAGAAAATCCTACGGGGTTGGGTGAAATTGAAGTTTTCACTAGGAACTGATAAGACATATATCAAAATACAATGGGGGCATGTTGAGAAGACACAGCGGGGACTCCTACTGACCAAATCTGGAATAATCAAAGCATAAAAATAAATAAGAACAGTAGCAGGTTATAAATCCATACTACTAATAAATGGATAAATAGTTCAATAAATATACACGTGAGCACGGGGGAAGGGATTGCTCACTGATAAGTACGGAGGGAGTGTGGGAGGAAATCATTACTTTGCAACTACCTTGGTAAAGATCATTTTGGGCAAGAATCCTCAATGAATGCTATATTGGGGTGGTGGGGTTGGTGAGGGACACAGTATTTGGGTGGTCTCAGAGTGTTCTCCACAGAGGAGAAGCCAGATAACACTTGACAGGTGATCCAGGTTGGCATCACCAGCGAGGGAGGCAGCTGGCCATCGCGCACCTCTGGAGGCACATCGTGGAAGTGGTGTCCCTGCTGGGTGTGCGTAACACGAATCCTAGCACCAGGAAACAGCAGCTGGACCCAGACCAGGAGAATGCTAGGTAATCGCTGGCCTGTCCTCTTTAAAACCAGAGAGACTGAGGAGCTGTTCCAGAGACGGAGACTGAAAGGCCAGAAAACTCAATGCGATGTGTGACCCTGAACTGGATCGTGTACTTAGGGGGCAATGCTATAAGAACATACTGGGGGAGCTGGCGAAGTTGGAATAGGGGCTGCGGCTTTTACAAGTATCGCACCGCTATCACGTAGCCTGCACTTAATAACTGCACTGTGGTTATGGAAGAGTATGTCCTCTTTCTTAGGAAAAGCACACTGAAGTGTTACAGGGCAAATGGGCGTAAACCGTGCAACAGGCTCTCAAACAATTCAGAAAAACTGTATATGAGGATGAGATAAAGTGATGGTGGCAAATGCTAAACACTGGTGAATCTGGGTAAAGGGCATATGGGAGCTGTCTGTAATGTTCTTGCAACTATGCTGTAAGTTTGTAACTATTTCAAAATAAAAAATTTAAGAACTCATAATGTTCGGTGAAGAAAGTAAGTTACAGAAGAATAGAAGTCCATTTAGGTAAGGTTCAAAAACTTGCACAACTACATTGTATGTTGTTTAGGGATTCATACAGAGGTATTAAAGCATAGAGGAAATAAAGTAGGGGGCACATAGAATTTTGGAGGGTGTGGAGGTGACAACAGAAAGGAGTCCACACAATTATTGGTGATGTTTCTTAGTTGGGTAGTGCATTAATAGGGTTTGTTTTATTACTGTTCTTGTTTTGAATCTATGACATATTTCACAACACATTCTCAAAAACCAGGAATAAATATAAAGATATTATCCCTCCCCATCTTTTTTTTTTTTAAAGATGAAGAAACCAAAGCTCAGTGAAATTTGGAGACCGGGCAGAGCTGGGATTTGAACCCAAGTCTACAGGTGCACAGCGTGCTGCTTCCTCTGCCTTAAGAGCGAGCCCTGAGCAACACAGAGAAAAGGAAGGGCACGAAACCCAGAGGGAGCCAGGCTGCTAGGGACGGTGCTATTCCCAACCCCACCCCATTTCCCCTCGTGGGGTGCTGTGGTGCCCATAGTGTGGGCGGGATTCGGGGCTCTCACTCTGAGAACGTTGGAGAAGAGGACAGTGATGCCCAGCCCTGGGTTGTCTGGCACCTTTCTCAAGTTGACCAAAGAGATTTTAGGATGGATTTTCCCCAAATTAATTTAAATTAAAAAGTAACACCTGACAAGGAAGGTGAAAAGTTGCAAGATCAGGCAAACTGTTGGCAGAGTACTATCTCCAACCCAGCCCAATGCCAACTGCTTCGCCTGGTAACGCCGGAAATAGATCAAAAGAAGTTTTGTGCTCACCTGCAAAGTGGGAATAATTGTGGCTCCCCTGCTGGGGCTATCTATCAAATGGCCAGATGGGTCCACATCTGTCACTACCTGCCAGTGTCCTCTCTGTCCTTGCACCAATGTAGGTCAGTTGAATTTCTTTTTATTTCCCTGGAACTGTGGAGAGTTCCTCATGTATGTGTCTTTTTATCTATGGCTCTGTGTCTTGCTTCTGTTAATTATCAATGTTTGGTCTGATAAATAATTAGTTTCTAATTGGTATTTGTTTTCAGGGTTTGGTGTGGTGGGCGACTGTCAAACAATTTGATTCAAATTCCCTGCACGTCACGTCTGTCTGATGTGTTTCCCTCTGTTCCCTTATTCGCTAGTGAAAACATATATGCATTTAAAAATAAACACAGGTGTTGGAGGAGATGTTTTGAAATGCTCTTGTTCCCGACAGCTGTGCTCTCTGTAGAAATCGCACAATTGTTTCCTCCATAACTGCACAAATTTCCTCGAAGCTTCCAAAGAATTAACACTTGAGTGTGTTGTTATAGAAACTTAGCATGAGAGTAATCTATTACCCACTCTCCTAAGATATTACCAGGAGATATTCTCGAAAGTCTCTCCGAATGAAAACAGATGATCTTTCTCATCAAAATGTAATCCTTGTTGGGATGAGGAACTTTGTGAAAAATATCCTTCTCCAAGATACTCAGGTTTCTTCAAACCAGCTGCCTGTCGCTGAGTGAATTAAATCCTCTTAGTCAAATCATGGTATCAATTCATGGTATCACGATACCAGACTGTGCTAACTGGGGTTGTTCAAATATAGAACTGATGTCACATATTTCAGAGCTTTTGTTTGAGAACAGCAGCGGGAAAGGAAGATGATGTTTTCCCACTCAGGTGCATTCACTGGCTGGAAGAAAGAAAAAATAAATTAGAAACAAAGGAGTTTAGGGAGACACAGGGCAGAGTTTAGACTGACTCACCCCTAGCATGATGTCCCTTTGGGCACTTCTCCTAGAGACTAAAAGCATTTCTCTGGCTATATTTTCAAAATGTGAGGGACTTGAAGTGCCTTAGGCTCTTTGGAAGAAAATAAAGTGGAAATCCAGTAAAGAATGGTGCCTGGGCTCGGAGACCCCTCCTGTGCAGTACCAGAGCCAGGAGCTGCTGCCAGGCTTAGCAGCTTCCAGATAAGTGGGTGCTATAATCCAAATGTTTGTGTCCCCCTCCAAATTCATCGGTTGAAATGATCTCACACCCAAAGTGATGGCGTTAGGAGGTGAGCCTTTGGGAGGTAATTAGGTCATGGAAACAGAGCCCTTGTAAATGGGCTTAGTTCCCTTAAGAAAGGCTCCAGAGACACCCCTCGTGCCTTCCACCATATGAGGATACAGCGAGAAGGCATTATCTATGAAGCCGTGAATCTGCCAGCACCTTGATCTCAGACTTCCAGGCTCCAGAACTGCGAGAAATAAGTTCCTGTTGTTTATAAGCCATCAGTTTATGGTATATTTTGTTATAGCAGTCTGAATGAACTAAGACAGAAAATTGGCACCACAACTGGGGTTTGAACTCACACAGATATGTCTATTGGCACAAAGTGCCAGGGTCTAGGGGAAGAATGCTATCAGAGGAGGGGCCCCCACTGCCCAGCACTGCCTCATAGCATGGGCTGTGCTCCCCACACTGTTGACCCACTTCTTAGCCACTCCAGGTGTGGTCCTGGTGGGCCCAGGTGCCATGCATGTGGTGCCCAGCAGAGCTATGGGGCATAGCTGCCTCCACCCAGATTCAAAGGATGCCTTAGAGAGTCTCTGGGTCCAGGCAGAGAATCACCACAGGGGCAGGGCCACCCAGAGCTGTGGGGGTCAAACCCCTTTGTGGTAAAACTTTGAGGGTGGCACCTACATTCCAGTGTGCCCATGAGGTGGGACCACAGCCCCAATGAGCCTGAAAGGTGGAGCCTCAAGATTATTCTTGAGCCTTAAGGTTTTGAACTTGCTCAGAACCCATCACTACCTTCTTATTTCTCCCTTTTGGAAAGGAATGTCTGTCTTGTGTCTGTTCCACCATTGTTTTTTGCCCATATCATGTTTAATTTCACTGGTTCACAACTGGAGAGGAGTTTTGGCTTGGGATGAATTGTACCTTGAGTCTATCCTATGTCTGATTTAGCTGATATTTAGGTGAGACTTTGAACTTTAGACTGTTGGGTAAATACTGGAATGAGTTAAGAGCTTTGGGGCTATTAGGGTGAAATGTGTGTATTTTGCATCTAAGAGGACATGAATTTTGGGGGCAAGTGTGAAATGCCACAGTCTGAATGTTGATGTCTCCCCAAAATTCATATGTTGGAATTCTACCCCTGAAGGTGGATGATGTTAGGAGGTGGGACCTTTGGGAGGTGATTAGGTCATGAGAGTGGAGCCCTTGCGAATAGGATTAGTGTCCTTATAATAGGGACCCCAGAGAGCTGCCTTGTCCCTTCCACCATATGAGGACATAGCAAGAAGGCACCATCTATGAACTAGGTAGTGGACCCTCACCTGACTCCCAATCTGCCAGTACCTTGATCTTGGACTTCCAGCTTCCAAAACTGCAAGAAGTACGTTTCTGTTGTGTATAAACCACTCAGGCTATGGTCTTTTGTTATAGCAGCCTGGATGGACTAAAGCGGTGTTTGTAGTGGATTGAATTATGTCCCCCAAACTGCCTGAAGCTTGAATTGTGTCTCCCAAGTTTTATGTATTAGAAACTTAGCCCCCACTGTGACGGTTAAGAGGGTGGGAAATCCTATTATGGTAATTGAAGGGTGGAGCTTTGAAGAGGTCATTAGATTGTAGGTCCGTGCAGTAGTGAATGGGTTAAAAATGGTGGACAGGGGTGTGGTTCTGAGGGCTTTAAAGGGGAGCATGAAGAGTCTGTCTCTACTCTCTCTGCTTCCACCACCTTGCAATATGAGACCCCTGGGTCACTGTCGCCACCACCAGATGGACTTTGGACTTCCCAGCCTCAGAAACTGTAAGCAATAAATTTCATTTTCTTTATAAATCACCCAGTTCTGTGTACTCTGTTATAAGCAACATAAACTGACTAATACAGTGTTTCTTCTTCTTTTTTTATTGTTTTGTCTTGCTTCTATAAAAAAAAGTCTAGCTTGGACAGGTGTGTGTGCACACGATCTAAATCCAAATCATGCAAAGAGCACCCAGCGGAGGGTCAGCCTCCCTTGTCGCCCTGCAGCCTCCCAGGCACCTGGTGATTTTTTCCCCTGGGATCTGGAGTGTAAACATCTGAGGCAGTAGGGGTGGCCCGGTAGGCACTCACGCTGGCTTCATTCTCTGTCCCCTTTCCTTGCACACACTTGGTAGGTACCACACATGTCTTCTGCTGCGTTTCCATTTAACATGGCCTTGGAGATTTTTCTGCAGTGAAACACATACGGTTGCATCGTTATTTTACTGGCGACTGAGCAGTCCTCTGTACGGATGTGTCATAACCTTCAGCTGATCCTCTGCTGATAGACATTTAGGTTCCTGAATCTTTTGCTCTTACAAACAATGCTGCAATGGAGAGCCTGGACACACAACATTTTCCGCCTTCGTGGGAGTAAATTCTGAAGGGTGGACACCAGGAACTAAGTTTCAGGTTAAAATATTGTGTGCACTTTCCGTGGCCACCTGATCTTCATAGAGGTCGCCCTGGCCCATGCCATGCCCAGCACGCCTGTGGGGGGCCCGTCTGCTCATGTTTGTCCACTGCCCATCTGGTAAAGGAAAATTCACATCCCTGCACTTTTAATTTTGCATTTCTCGGATTAGAAGTGAAATTGAAAATCTGTACATATACTTGAGAACTAATTGTGATTTCTTTTCTGTGAACGTTCATTTCCTCTTCTTTGCCTATTTCTCTGGGCAGTTGGTTGTTTTGTTACAGATTTTCAGGTACTCTTCCTGGATTGAAGAATTTAGCTCTTACTTGTATTGTGAGCTGCTTCTTTATCTCCTGTCCCCTGCCCTCCTTCCTTCCTTTCTCTTTTCCTTCTTTCCTTGCTCCCTCCCTCTCTTTCTTTCTTTTTTTAATTTGCATTTTTGGCATTTTTTTTGACTTTTTTTTTTTGCCCTGCAGAAAACTTCTAATTTTACATAACCAAATATTAATTTTTACTTTTATAGCCCATGGACTTTTAAAAAAATCTTCTTTTGACAGTTTTTTAATTGAAACATAATTGATTATGTATATTTGTGGGGTACACAATTGAATATCAGTTTATGCATACAATAGGTGGTGATCAAATTGGGATAATTAGTACACTCATATTTACGAAACATTATCAATCTTCGTGACCCTTAGCTAATGTCTCACTAATCCCCTCCCTCTCTAAAAAAAAAAAAGTTCAATGTATTATTGTGATTGTTTTTCTTTCTTTCTTACTTTCTCTTTCTTCTTTCTTTCCTTCCTTCCTTCCTTCTTTCCTTCCTTGCTTCCTTCCTTCTCTCTCTCCCCCCCCCATCTTCCTTTCTTTTAACTCCCACTTATGAGTGAGAACATGCAGTATTTCTCTTTCTGTGCCTGGCTTACTTCACTTAACATAATTTTTTCTAAGTTCATCCACATTGCTGCAAGTGGAAGGATTTCATTTCTTTTTTATGGCTGAGTAGTATTCCATTGTGTATAGACACCACATTTTCCTTATCCAGTCATCTGCCCCTGGACTTCATAATATATTTTGCTAAAGCCTGTAAGATTATAAACACAGTTATTATTTCTGTTTTAGCTTTTTTTTATATTTGCATCTTGATTCATCTGAACTTACTTTAGTGAAGTATGTGAGGTGGGGATCTGGTTTTTTATCCCCCCAGATGCTGCCTACATGTCCACAGCTCCCATTCTCTCTGGCACTTGGATTGGGGCCTGGGACCAAGTGTGGCAATAGACGGAGGGTGGAGTTATGAAGCTACTTTCAGGTCTGGCCCCTCAAAACTTGCTGCACCACCCTCCCCCTCCTTGCTGTGGCTGTCCCATGAGTTTCAGATGGCACAGCAAGAAATCCTGGGAGCTTCCTGACCCACACTGGATTGCATGCGTGGGAAACATAACTCCCAACATGCCGTACGGGTTCACATCCCACCAGCTCTGTGTGAGACTTTACCTGCTCCGCATCGTCACCAACACTTGGTATACTCTCTTTAATTTCATTTCATTTTATTTTAATCACTCTAGTAGGTATGTAGTTGTATCTCAGTGTGGTTTTAATGTGCATTTCCCTGATGACTAATGAATTTGAGCACTTTTAATGTATTTATTTGCCATGTGTGCACCCCTTATTTTGAAGGGCTTGTTCAAAGCTTTGATCATTTTTCTCTTCCTTATTCATGCATAGGAGTTCCTATTCTGGAAATGAGTTGCGTGTTAGGTGCATGTATAGTAAATGTCTTCCCCCACACCGTGGCTTGGGTTTTCAAACTCTTAACGATCGTTTGATAAACAGAAGTTCTTAACAAAGTTCAATTCATCTTCCCCCCCCCCCTTTTTAGCTAACAATTCTGCTGTTTTGTTTTAAGAACTCTTTATCTGTTCCAAGGACATGAATGTCTTTTCTTATATTTTCTTTTAGATGCTTTATTTTTTTACCTTTGGTATTTAGGTCCATAATCCATAGGGGATTGTTTATTCTATGGTGTGAGGTAGGGGTCAAGACGCTCATCTTCTGAAACGATTGCCTATGACCCAGGGCCACTGATGGAAGAGTCCGTCATCCTCTGCTGCAGTGTCACTTCTGTCATCATCAGTCCCATGAGGATGGGGTCATTTTCTGGACTCTGGTTTGTTCCATTGGGCCATCCATGGGCTCTTGGTCCAGGACCCCATTGTTTTAGTCACTGTAGCTTTAGAGCAAACCAGGATGCCTGGTAGTGAAGTATTCACATTTTATTTTTCTTCAAGATGGTCTTGGCCATTCTGGCTCATTTTCATTTCCATACAAATTTTAGAAACAGCTTGTTAATTTTCATGAAGATCTCTGGGATTTTTATTAGGATTGCAGTACATGTACAGGCCATTTGAAGAAAATGATCATCTTTACAGTACTTAGTCTTCTTAATCATCAGCTTGGCAAATCTCTCTATTTGTTTAGACCTTCTTTAATTTCCCTTAATAGCGTTTTATAGATTGTATCATAGAGGTCTTTGCACAATTGTTGTTGAATAAATTCCTAGTTAATTTTTGGTTCTATTACAAATGATATTATTTTCAATTTCATTTTCCAATTTGTTTTTTGCTTTTCTATAGTAATACTTTTGATTTTTTTAAGTATTAGTTTTATATATAGAAATTTGGTAAAGTCACTTTTAATTCCAAAGGTTTGTTTGTGTCTTTCTTTGGATTTGCTACATGCACCATTATGTTACCTGTGAATAATGACAGTTTTATTCTCTCCTTTCTAAAGATCCTTTTATCCATTATTTAATTTTCTTGCCTGATTTCAATGGCCAGGATCTTTAGTACAACACTGGATAGAAATGGGTGGTATTGGGCATCATACTGGATAGCGTCTCATTTCCAGTTGTAGTGGATTGAATTATGTCCCCCCAAAACTCAGTGAAGCTTGAATTGTATCCCCAAGTTTTATGTTTTAGAAGCTTAGCCCCCACAGTGATTGTTAACAGGGTGGAAATCCTATTACGGTAATTGTAAGGTGGAGCCTTGAAGAGGTGATTGGTTTGTAGGACCGTGCAGGAGTGAATGGATTAAAAATGGTGGTCAGGGGTGTGGTTCTGAGGGATTTAAAGGAAGAGGAGAGTCTGACTCTCTCTCTCTCTCTCTCTCTGCTTCTACCATCTTGCAATATGAGACCCCTGGGTCACTGTCACCACCACCAGATGGACTTTGGACTTCCCAGCCTCAGAAACTGTAAGCAATAAATTTCATTTTTCTATAAATCACCCAGTTCAGTGTACTTTGTTATAAGCAACAAAAATGGACTAATACACCAATATCAAGGGGAATGTTTTCAATATTTGACCATTAAGTATGATGTTTGCTATCATATTTTCTTGTGGGCAATCTTTACCAGATAAAAGAAGTTCCCTTTTATTTCTAATTTTCTAAGAGCTTAAATTTTATAAAATGCCTTTTCTGCATCCATTGAAGTAATAATGTAAATTTTAAACAAATTCTGTTAATGTAATGTTAGTGCATTACTGCATTCTTGCACTCTAGTTGGTCATGGTGTATTATTTATGTATTTTTGAATTTCATTTGCTGGTATTATGACTAGGATTTTTACATCTAAGATCATGAGAGAATTGGCCAGTGATTTTCCTTTCTAGCACACTCCATGTGGGATACAAAGCTTATGTTAGCCTCAGAAAACAAGTTGGGAAGTGTTTTTTTCTAATTTTTAAAAGTATTTTCTGTGAAAGTCACATAAGGTTGGTATTATTTCTTCCTTAACTGTTGTAGTTATTCATCAGCAAAGCTGTCTGTGCTTGAATATTCTTTGTGCAAAGGTTTAAATTTTTAATTTTTATCTTCTATGGCTTATGTTTTTTTTTTTTTTTTTTTTTTTTTTTTTTTTTTTTTTTTTTTTTGTCTTTTTCCGTGTCCGGCAACAGATCGCAACCCTCAGTGTCGTCCCCGTACCGGACCGGGACCGGCAACGGGATCGCAACCCTCGGTGTTGCCCCCGCGCCTCGCTCAGCCAGTGAGCGGGAACTGGTCTGTATGTGGGATCTGAACCCTCGGCGGGGGCGCCGCCGCGCTTCCCAAGCGGCGCACTAGCGCAGTGCGCCACTGAGCCGGCCCCTGGCTTATGTTTTTTTTTGCATCTTATGTAAGAAATCTTTGCCTACCCCAAGTTAATGAAGATTTTCTCCCATTTTCTAAGAGTGTTATAATTTTAGATTTACATTACATTTTGGATTCATATAAAATGAATTACATCCTCACCAGCATTTGGTATTGTCAGTTTTTCAGATTTTAGTGATTCTATAATATGTGTGTAGTAGTATCTCATTGCTGTTTTAATTTGCGATAATCCTAATGACATTTGATGTTGAACATCTTTTCATATGTTTATTTTTTATCTGCATATCTTTTCTGATGACATGTCTATTTAGAATTTGGCTCATTTTTTAACTGGGCTGTTCATTTTCTTGTTGTTGATTTTAAGAATTCTTTGTGGGCCGAGCCCGTGGCACACTCAGGAGAGTGCGGTGCTGGGAGTGCAGCAGCGCTCCCGCCGCGGGTTCGGATCCTGTATAAGGATGGCCAGTACGCTCACCGGCTGAGCGCGGTGCGGCCGGTCTCAAAAAGGACAAAAAAAAAAGACTTAATGTCATCTTAGATGTGATGAAATACAATATTGTGGGGGAAAACATGACAGATTTCCCTCTCTCAAGATTTCGTACTATAGTGAAGGAGAAGACATCTAGAAAAAAGTGACATTTCAATATGCATTTTAGGCAATCTTACATGGTGGTCTCAAAAAGGAAAAAAAAAAAAAAAAAAAAGAATTCTTTGTATATTTTGGCTAACAGTCCTTTATCAGATACATTTTTGTGAATATTTTCTCTCACCTGTGGCTTGTCTTTTCATTACTTACAGTGTCTTTGCAGAGCAGAAATTTATAATTTTAATGAGGTCCCACTTATCAGTTTTTTTCTTTCATGGGCTATGCTTTTGATGTTGTATTTTAAAAACTCACCTGAAACACAAGGTCAGACCTAGATTTCCTCCTATGCTATTTTCTAGAAGTTTATAATTTTGAGTTTTAAATTCAGATGCATGGTTCATTTTAAATTAATTTTTGTGAACGGCCTAAGTTCTGTGTGTCTAGATTCATTTTTGACACGTGGATGTCCAGTTCTTCCAGCATCACTCGTTTGTCAAAGATCAGTTGATGGTGTTTGTGCAGGTCTGTTTCTGGGCTCTCTATTTTGTTCTATTGATCTGCTTGTCTATTCTGTTGCCAATACTATACTGTCTTCATAACTGTGGCTTTATAGCAAGACTTGAAATTGGTAGTGTCAGTGCTCCAACTTTGGTTTTCTTTTTCAGTGTTATATTGGCTATTCTGGTCTTTGTCTTTCCATATAAGCCTTAGAGTCAGTTTGTTGATATCCACAAAACAACTTGCTGGGATTTTGGCTGAGATT
Organism: Galeopterus variegatus; assembly: GCF_000696425.1. Taxonomy (NCBI): domain Eukaryota; kingdom Metazoa; phylum Chordata; class Mammalia; order Dermoptera; family Cynocephalidae; genus Galeopterus; species Galeopterus variegatus. Next base: position 4,645 of record NW_007740713.1, on the reverse strand, counting down.
TCATTGGCTGTATAGATCAAGTTGGGAAGAATTAAACTGACATCTTAACAGTATTGAGTCTTTCTATCCATAAGCATGGAACAGCTCTTCATCTGTTTAGATCTTTGATTTCTTTTATCAGAATTTTGTAGTTTTGCTCATATAGATTCTACATATTTTATTAGATTTATACCTATATATTTCATTTATTGGGTAGTAATGTAAATAGTTTTGTGTTGTTAATTCCGTATTTCAATTGTTTGTTGATGATATATAGAAAAGCAATTGACTTTTGTATATTAATCTTGTATTCTGCAACCTTGCTATAATTACTTTTTAGTTCCAGAAGTGTGTGTGTGTGTGTGTGTGTGTGTGTGTGTTTTGTCAATTCTTTGGGTTTTTATACATAGGTAATCATGTCATCTGTAAATAAAGACAGTTTTATTTCTTCCTTCTCAATCTGTATGTCTTTTGTTTCTTTTCTTATCTTATTGTATTAGTTAAGAATCCTAGTACAACGTCAACTAGAAGTGGTGAAAGAGACATCATTGTCTTGTTCCTGATCTTAGGGAGAAAGCATCTAGCTTCTCACCATTACTTGTGATATTAGTGGCAGTTTGTTGTAGAAATTCTTTATCAAGATGAAGTGGTTCTTCTCTATTACCGGTTTGCTGAGAGTTTTTTTTTTTTTTTATCATGAAAGGATGCTGGATTTTGTCAAATGCTCTTTCTGCAGCTATTGAGGTGATCATACAGTTTTTCTCCTCACTGCTGATGTGATGGATTACATTGAGTTCTTAGTGTTGAATCCAGCCTTCTAGATCTGAGATAAATCACACTTGGTTGTAGTTTATAATTTTTTCCATACATTGTTGGATTAAACTTGTTAATATTTTGTTAAGGATTTTTGCATATATGTTCATAAGAGATACCAGCCTATAGTTTTCCTTTTTTGTAATGTTTTTGTCTGGTTCTGGTACTAGGATAATGCTGGCCTCATAGAATAAATTAGGAAGTGTTTCCTCTGCTTCTATTTTCTGGAAGAGATTGTAGAAAATTGGTATCGTTTCTTTTGTAAATATTTGATAGGATTTACTAGTGAAGTCATTTGGGTCCAATGTTTTCTTTTTCGACAGGGTATTAATTATGAGTTTAATTTCTTTAGTAGGTATAGGCCTATCCAGATTCTTATTTTGGTAGATTGTGTCTCCCAAGGCATTGGTCTATTTTACCTGTAATCGAATTTGTGGGCATTGAGCTATTTGTAATATTCTTTTATTATCCTTTCGATGTCCATGGTATCAATAGTAATGACTCCTCTTTCGTTTATAACATTGGTAATTTGCCTCTGTTTTAATTTGGTTCCTTTAAAATGAAGAGTGCTACTTCAGTGATTAGGAGAGACACAGATGGAAGTAAAAAACTTGTATTACTCACAATTCCTGGGGGTACATGGCACACTCAGAGGCCACAAGGAGGTCAACGAGCATGTGGAGAGAGAGCGTGGACCTGCAGTGTCTGCTTTCATTGGGGTCCAGAGAGGTGGTCGTAGCATCAGATTAGTGGGGGCAGGAAGATCAGAGGATTCGTTGCAAACATGCAGGTAAAAGTGCTTCCACCACATTGGCCTGTTCTAATTTTGCATATGGTCAAGCAGCTGGGTGTATGTGTGCTTGGAAGAGATCTATGAGGGGAGGAGAAGGGGAAAAGATAGAGAGTGGCTGGAGAACTGGGGTTCAGCGGTTAGCCAGGGGCATAGTATGGCACCTGGGGACTCATGTCAAGACAACAAAATGGATGCTGAGACAGTATAGTAATATTAAGCCTCAACACAGTGTCCTCTATCTCTTTATCTTGGTTAGCCTTGCTAGACATTTTTATATATTATTCTTGTATCCTGCAACCTTGCTGAACTCATCATATATATATATATAATGAATTCCTCTCTCTCTCTCTGTGTATGCATATGTATGTGTGTGTGTGTGTTCATATATATATATATATTTGTAGATTCCTTAGGATTTTCTATATATGAGGGCATATTATTTGCAAATAGAGATCATTTTACTTCTTCCTCTTCAATGTGATGCCCTTTATTTCTTTTTCATGCATACATGCCATGATCAGAACTTCCAGTTACAGGTTCAATAAAAGTGAAGAGAGTCGACATCTTTGCTTTTTTCTGAACTTAGCGGGAAAACATGCACTCTTTCACCATTAAATATGATGTTTTCTGTGGATTTTTTTGTGGGATCCCTTTATCCAATTACAGGTTCAATAAAAGTGAAGAGAGTCGACATCTTTGCTTTTTTCTGAACTTAGCGGGAAAGCATGCACTCTTTCACCATTAAGTATGATGTTTTCTGTGGATTTTTTTGAGGGATCCCTTTATCCAATTGAGGCAGTTTCCTCCTGTTCCTAGTTTTTTAAGTGTTTTTAATCAAAAAAGATTATTGTATTTGGTTGAATGCTTTTTCTATGTGTATTGACAAAAACATGTTGTTTTTGTCCTTAATTCTATTAATATGTGGTATTACATTACAACATATTGATTGCATTACATTCATGTGTTAAACCAACCTTGTATGCATCCGACAAGGGACTAATATCCAGAATATATGTAGAACTCAAGCACTTATACAGTAAAAAGAATAAATGACCCAATTAAAAAATGGGCAAAGGAGTTGAATAGACATTTTTCAAAGGAAGATATACAAATGGCCAACAGATATATGAGAAAATGTTCAACATCACTAGTCATCAGGGAAATGCAAATTAAAAGCACATTGAGATACCACCTCACTCCAGTTAGACTGGCTATAATCAAAAAGACGGTGAATAACAAACGTTGGCAAAGTGTGGAGAGAAGGGAACACTCCTGCACTGGTGGTGGGACTGTAAATTAGTACAACCACTTTGGAAAACAATTTGGAGGTTTCTCAAACAACTACAGATAGGTCTTCCATATGATCCAGCAATCCCTCTTCTGGGTATATATCCAGAGGAATGGAAATCATCATGTCAAAGAGATACCTGCACTCCCATGTTCATCGCAGCTCTGTTTACAACAGCCAAGATATGGAACCAACCTAACTATCCATCGATGGATGATTGGATAAGGAAACTGTGGTATATATACATCATGGAATACTACTGTGCTATAAAAAAGGATGAAATACTCCCATTTGCCACAACATGGATGAACCTGGAGAAACTTATGTTGAGTGAAACAAGCAAAG
>NW_007740713.1:0-487 GCF_000696425.1 Galeopterus variegatus | reverse complement strand
GTGAAAACATGTGGTATTTCTTTTTCTCTGCCTGACTCGTTTCACTTAATATTATTCTTTATACTGACTTGATTTCAATGGTATAAAAACACCTTTTCTCCAATATAACTTCATTTTCTCTCCCTTTCTTTATGCTATTATCATACTACAAGTTATTTCTTTATACATTATAAGCCCATCATGGTTTTGTAATTGTTGCCTTATGTAGCTATCTTGTAATTCAGATTGGAGAAGAAAAGAGTTACAAAGAAAAATAAGTTTATATTGTCTTTATATTTACTTTCACCATTATCTTTATTGCTGTTTCTCATTTCTTTGTGTGGATTTGAGTTACTGTCCCATTTGAGTCTGAAAGACCTCCTTAATGTATCATAGAAAATGTCTGCTAGCAACAAATCTACACAGGTTTTTGTTTGCTTTGGAATGTCCTAAGGATAGTTTTACCTGATATGGGATTTTTTTCTTTTTTTTTTTTACTGACCGGTAA
>NW_007740712.1:22714-28777 GCF_000696425.1 Galeopterus variegatus | reverse complement strand
AAAAGTATGAACAGTCAGTGTCTCTGAATGACCTTAACGGTCTTGACCAATACTAAGACGAGGGAAGAGAACGAGAACTCTTTGTTTCTTCTAGTTAATTTGAATAGCAATTGTCTTTGAAGTTCCACTAAAGTCTAATGTTCCAGTAGCTCTGTCCTTTGAATTCCTTACCACTTGTTTGCAGTTGCTGAGAACAATTTACTGTTTATAATGTACACACATACTTACACTTAGACACACACAAAGACCTGGTTTAATAGGAGGCCTTGTGGAGAATTGGAATAGACACCCAGACTTCAGGGTTAATCATGATGTTTGGAGTAAAGTCTTAAGAGGAAAGTTCTGATTTAAAAAGATTAGATACTAGACCCACATAATTGTTTCTTAAAATCCATGTAATTAAACTCCAGGTGTCTCTGGACTTCAATGTACCTTGTTAAGTCCCTTCAGCTCAATACAGATGAAGTAAAGTGATTTTCAGTAGTTGCACTAAAACATAAGATAAAACCAGTTTATTTTGTATTTTGGAATAAATATAGCAGTTGCTAAGAGGCAGCTACTGAAATGGAAACATTAAATTGACATATAGTGTAACATCAGGACCAGGGTCTCATTTTAGGACACATTTAAATCTTCTCAACATTTCCCTAGTAATTGCTCTGACTTTTGAGCTCCATTTTTACTTAATGACACTTGCTGAACTGAATTGCTTCAGTGAAATGAGAAAGCAGCAAGAAAATTCAGTGGTAGGTTTGATTACATCCCTGTTGTAGCCTAGTTTCTGAATAATCTTATACCTTGATTATATAATCTTCTTTTCATGGTTTATCCACCATCAAAATGGAAAACTATTCATGGGTGTTATAATTCCCTACCATGTATTTGTAGTACTTAAAGCTAGGACATTGAAAAACAAACTTTAATATTTGAATTTGCAGTTCTTTTATTATTGACCCTGGATTTATTGCTTTTAAATCCTGCAAGCTGAAAAATTTTATACATCAATGCATATTTTTTTCTTAGTGATTATAATTCATATGTTACTTCTTCTGGCCTTTTGGTTAAAGTATTGAGTGATGATGACATTTTTGCACTAATCTGTCCATTCAGGGTGAAATTTATATATTTTTTAAAAAAGATGTTTTACAGAAAGATGTAAAAAGTAGGTTACTGGAAATTTAAGGTTTAGTAAATACTCCATTCTCATGCTTGTATTTAAAGCTCCCATACAAGCTGATATTTTTATATTTAAGCAGATGATAGAAGGCAAGCCAACAACTGCACCAGTGAGTTGCTAAGCCACCAGAAAAAAACAAACTGCTCTAAGCAGAAGAACCAGTCAAGCTTTGAGCTGTGGAATCCATAAGCTGTGTATCAAATGAGGTCACTGAATCATGATCTCATTCTCAAAATAATCATTTGGATACACATGCACATCAAGACGACTTGTTTGAACACCAAAGAGTTGGTGACAATTACACATGCAGTACAATGATATACACATGCATTAAGGTAACATGAAGTCTCTTTATTACATAAACGTATTTCCATGTGCAATCAGTTGAGTGCTGGTTCTTCTTCCCTCCACCCCCAGACACACCACATATTCTGAATATCACCTTTTAAATTATAACATTAGAACCCACAATATCCCAGTGCAGTTTACAACCAGGCTAATTTTCAGAAACCATTTAGAACTACAGGAAAATAGTGTATTACTAAAACAGAATCTATAAAATAATATACTTTTAGTTGGCAACATTAATTGAGTTAATATGAGCAGAACAAGGGTCTGGTTTTGTTTTTTGTTTTGGGTTTTTTTTTATGAAGAATAAATAACATTACTTCTCTTCTTAAGTTTCATATCTTAAGCATGTTGTGTAAAATATGAACAAAATTCAATTCAGAAAACAGATTTTCTGTCAGAACACAAATGACCGATGACACTATCTTGTGTAGTAGAGGGTGGCAAAACAGACAGAAAATTCACAACGCCTTTGAAAAAAATGATCTTATGCATTATATGAACTAAAAGTGGGTCTGGACTACACTAACAGGATGCTAAATCTAAAAGGACTCATTGAAAATTAGTTCATCTGTGTATGAACATCAGAAAACCCACCAAATAGCATAGGACTTCTCAAACACTAGCTCTAGACAATCATGAGCTCTGAATAATGACACATTAAGAAGAAAGACTGACTAACAATTATTTGCAAACTTTAATATAATAACATAATTTTCCATAGAAAAGGAAATGAAACTTATTAGGGAATGGACCAAAAGAGAGTAAGCTATTTGAGAGAAGTTAGAACATTTATAATATCATATGTAGAAACAGATGTGTCTTTCACTTCACCTAGATAATTATTGCAGGAAAAAATGCTATGATAAAAAGATACACAGATGTTTTATAAGACTGTGAACTCTTTACAAAAAAAGAAAGAAAACATCTTATAATCTCTTCTTTACACCCAAGACCTAGTACAGATTCTAAGTCATAATAAGTCTCTAAAAATATTAGAGATAGATTTTATATGATTTCCAAAAATAAAGAAAATAGTGATTTAGGGGATAGGAGAGATAATATATATATGACTGTACAAGACTAAGTACTTTTTCATATTTAGAAAAAAATTAAATTAAAAAGGCCTGAAACTAGGCTTCTGTGCCTCTAGAAGAGAGAAAGTCGAACCTTGTTTAAGAGGTAGCTGATTGAGTCAGGTTACACGTTGCTATGGCGCTCTGGTGGTATAGCATTAACTACACAAAGCTAAAGAAACCAGATATTATATAAGGTATTTATTTTCAATTTTTAAAATCAACTGAACACAATTGACTCTTAATTATGTCTCTGCAGTTTTGGAGAGTAAAAGTTCCTGGCTTCATAAAATATTGCATAGCTCTTAGAGAGTTAAATATGACATATTCCAAGTTTCTCTTTTGATAGGCGAGGAAACCAGATCCCAGAAGTGTGAAATTACTTACCTACAATCACGTATAAATAGAACCAGCCATAATTCATGACTCCTGGCTCTAAAATCAGTGTTTTCTCCTGATACAACACAATAAACCCTTATAAAACAGTTTAATAATTCACAATGAGTGACCATATTTCTATGACTGATTCAGAAATTCAACCCTGATTAAAGGAAGCAAAAATAATTTTCTATAAGAAATTGAAGTATTGGAAAATTAAAGAAAACTTTTCTTTTCTTCATACACATGACTGAGTCATATAAATACAGTCCAAAAACTGCTACTTCAACTGCTTGGTTTTCCAATAATGAGAGAGTAGAATGAGAACACATTAGTCAAAGGAAAAGTAAGAATACATTACCTCTAAACCAATAATAAACCACCCTAATAACTTCACCAGTTTAGGGTCGTAGAAAACACCTATTCCAACTCCATGTACTTCTATTTCATGGAAGTCCATGTCTACCAGAAACATGATTAATGAAAAACAACTAAATAAAAGTCCTAGAGCAGGGAGAGAAGTGATGCCTCGAAGGATGAGGCATATCAAATCTTTAGTGACAAATGGAGAAATATTTTCCAAACAACTCTTATTAACCCTAAAGAAATTTTCTCCACATTTTTCTGAGTCTTTAATACTATAAAACTGATGTATTTATAGGTATATCACAGTTTCACTTTCTCTGTTTCTTTGCTAAACAACAACAAATAATAAAACTGTTAGGATGGTTCTCTCTCTGCTTACAGTGAAAACTGCTCAAACTAGCAAACTTAGGAAAATACTAAGTTTGTTCCATATCTGTTCTTTGTTGTACATGGTTCTTATATTTTTATACTCTTTACCAGCCATGGTACCTATCCTGTCTGATACTTATTCCTGGATATTTACCCTACGGTCTCCTCATTCCCCCTCATTCCCATCTAGTGCCATACTGAGTAATGTTGGAGCCTGAGGCAAAAGGAGAAATCAATAAGTCTGTCTTTACTTTAAATGATTATATTTTTTAATCATGGATTTTTGCTTCAATTTTGACTTTTAAATACTTAATTAAAATGCTATTTATCATGGTTGTGATACTCATTCATTTCACCCTATCCTCAGCCTATACAAAGTTTTCTGGTTGTGCAGTTTCCTTTTTATTTTTCTCATTATGGTTATTCTGCCCAAGGTAGAATGTCTATTATTTAAGCAAAATTTAAGGATTACTAATATACAATAGGTAAAATGTTAGATATTTTTGATATCATATAAAAATAAAGATATGATCTTAGTACTATTTATTTTTAAATTGCAGAAGGAAAAAGAAACATATATACTAACTACTGTTTATGAAGACAAAGTTAAAGTCTATGAAAGATATTAGAACCTGTGAGATTAAATACAGTAAAAATATTTTATTGTGATCAAAAGATTCAATAAAATAGCATAATTTCAGCAGGGATTAAAGGGTGAATCTTTGAAAAGCAGAACCAGGCTCCAGTGCTCAAGTTGGAATGAATTGCATCAGAAGAAATAATGACCAGCTGCAGTAGACAAGAAAAGGTGCCATATTATACTCTGAAGCCACCCAGTGACACAGCTCAGAATTTATTGTTAAAATTTTTTGAATTTTGGGCTAAGATTCTGAAAGAAGATGTGAGTACAGCACATAAATGGGAATGAAAATGTGACAACCTTTGAGAGAGACTAAAGGGTATTAATGAAGAGATGCCAGTGGAGTTCAAAATGTCAGGGACTTTATTAATGTACTTACTTATATTGATGTAAACACATACACACACAAAAATAGTGGCAAGGAATTCAATGAAGAGAAATATGTGAATGAGTTTATGATATAACCAAGGTTTTCTCAAGGATGGTAGGTGAATTAGGAGATTGCAGTTGATAAATGGTTAAGTGATGGTATCAGAATGATGACTTAAGAGAAATGCTCAAGAAAATTATACCTACTCCTCTTTCTTGCACTTTGCTTTTACAAAGTATGAAATGTAAGAAGAAAAAGTGTTTGGCGATATTTTGTTACAATGTTGGATTTTAGTCTGAAGACGGTCAATATCAATTGAAGTTTGAATGTGAGTGAAATCCCTTTAGAAATGTTTTCAAATGTGGATAGTTTGCTCCCTAAGGAATACAGTAGAGACACTGGAAGGAAAGTTGCCCGCAGAGGCTATTTTGGATATGGCAAATGGATGGGAACAAACCTATAATAAGGAACATCTGCTTAAGCCGAATTGTTATAAAGTTAAATGATGGTATTTACAGCCAATACCTATACCCACTATCTCACTTGAGTTGAGACACTCTCTTCTTTGGCAGTAAAAAAAAAAAAAAAGATGACTTAGTTTAAGGTTTGTATATTCATATTGCATATTCATTTGTATATTCATATTACATACCTTTTTCTCACACTTATCTCCTCAAATGTACTCAGCTATGACCACTATAATACAGAACCCTAGAGCTTTTCAAACAGCTTGGCCAGAGCATTTCTTCAATGTAGATCATCATTGCAAAATGGTGCTTAGCTTTTTGGCACAATAACTCTACCTCCCATTCCCATATAGATTTATGAAATTAAGTTTGAGCACATCTCATCTTTCAAATTCCCCAATTCCGTAGTCCATATATAAAAGAAACCAAAATGTTAAAAATATAAAATCCCAGACTTTCTGGTTAATACTTAGGTTAATAGAATTTGGGAGGGTGGGCATTGAAAATATTCAAATCCTACTTAAGTAAATGAATGAGTATTCCTATGTTAATATCGCAAATGATTTTAGAAAAATAATTTTAAATAAAGAATATGTAATAAATAATATACTACTATAGCCTTTTCACATTGCATAGGTCACTGAAATTTAGGCTGCAGGAGGAAAAAACATCAAAAAAATTATCTTTCCAATTTTTCTAAGTTTTCCTTTCAAATTCTCAATACCATTTGAGAAATACTGATGGAATATAAGTTAAAATAGAAAAAAAAAAGTTTATAAAAAGTTCATGGATAGACAATATAAACAATAACTTCTATTGGATTTAGATGCCCGTACAACTTGTAATTGGAGTCAGGTTTTTCATAATTGATC
>NW_007740712.1:20582-22470 GCF_000696425.1 Galeopterus variegatus | reverse complement strand
TTTTTTAACCTTTCTAAGGCTTCTTTTCCCTGAGAGAACAAATGGATTCAATTAATTTATAAAGCTGAAATTTTAGATGGAACCCTGATACTGCCAGTTAGAAACAGCAAACATATATAGATTGTTGCATACATATCAATTTTCTCTAGTGTTGGAAGTCCAGGGTCAGTCCTTCCTACCACTCTGGGGTTGTGCATAGCAATCTTTTCTTTCTAATGTTCCATTATTTCTGAAATAAAATAACTACTACTAAACATTTCTAATACGGCCTACTATATATTTGATTATTAACATTGGTTAATTATTTAACATTTAATGAATTCCAAACGTCAACATTTGATTCCTATTGCCGGACAAAATCTATTTAGATATTATAGCATGTTTCTCTTTGTGAACTTTGTATTCATATCCCTTTCTCTGAAAGTCTCAGAGATTGAAGTATTGTTTTATTTTGTTTGTTTCTTAATTCAGGAAAACACTTACTTTGGAGATATAAATTCATTCTTAAAAAGTTATTCTTAAATATATGATATTTATCTCTACAATTTCAAAATGAATAAAATTCTAATTAATTATTTATGATTACCTTGAAACAAATAACAGTTTAGTAAAACTAGTTATGATAAAGATAGATTGGAGAAGGTGATGTCAATCAAGATGGCAGATTGGACAGTTCCAGCTGTCACTCTCCCCAAAATTGACCAATTTACAATTATTAAAAAGCAAAGACTGCCAACCTGGGATCACTGGAGCTCTAGGGAAGATGAGGAGACACCTGTGGAGTTTGTGAAGACAGGAAAAGACATGGTAAGAGAAAGAAGGGACCACTCCAACTATTTCAAGCCACTTCTGCTTTGGGGCAGCCCTGTGAGAAGTAGGAAGAAGCTACAGCACGCAGAACAGCAGACAGCAAAAGCTGCAGCTGAGCCCTTTATGTGAAGTTTTCTGGATTCTACAAGGGAGAAGAGGGCCTCAGAGCATTCCATACCAGCCCCCAGACCAACAAGACCACAGACAGAGTTTTCGCAGACCCACATAGGAACGAGGGCTGCAGCTGACCTAAGAAACCACCCAGAGGCTGGTGAGTCATTGCAAGGGACCCAAAATGGTCCACCCAACAGGACGTATTTGGAATATGTGCGGAGGCTGGCCAACTGGGGGAACATTGGGGTGCAGTCTGGGCAGGTGACCTGCCTTCAAATCAGCACAGGCCCACTCATTGGAGACTGGTGAGGGCAATAAAAATTCAGAAGTCACAGTTTGCTAGAAAGACTCAGTGGGGGGCCAGAATTTCCATACAGCCCAAGTATACCTGACCTCACAAGACCCAGAAGTGATTAAAAGTCCAACAATCAAAATCCTGTCTGCACAAAAAGCCTTCCCCAGAAAATTAGCAGCAAAGCAGCAATTTAGCACAACTTCAGAGCTCAAGTGCTGGTTCCCATGGAAATTCCCTCAAATCTGGAATTAACCAAAACCATATACCAGAGACAAAGCTCTGATTTTAACTAGTAAAGGTCTAACATCATCAAAGAACACCTGTAAAACCCAGAAGAGGCAGCAGTCCCCTCAAACGCCCAAGCCTCAATGTAAAGGCACAATGATTGAGAAAGAACAGAGAAATATGGCAACAAAGAAAACAAATGAAGCACCAGCAATGGACCTAGAGGAACAGTGGATTTATCAAATGTCTTGTAGAGAAATCATAATAACCCTCTTAAGGATGTTCAAGAGGTCAGAAGAAAATACAGATAGAAAACTAAATGACATCTGGAAAACAATCCAGAAACAGAATGAGAAACTTGACAAAGGAGTAGAATAAATTAAAACAACAACAACAACAAACCCAAATAGAAATACTAGAAATAAAGAATACAATATCTGAACT
>NW_007740712.1:17418-19677 GCF_000696425.1 Galeopterus variegatus | reverse complement strand
TGCACAAAGGAAAGGAAAAGGAAAGAGATGTAGAAACCACGATCAAGAAAATGATGGCTGAATATTTCCCAAGTATGGAGAAAGATGACAGCATCCAGTTATAGGAAGCTCATAGGTCATCAATCAAATTCAACCCAAGGAGGAACACCCCTAGGCACACTGTAATAAAATAAAGAAAGAATACTGAAAGGAGCAAGAGGAAAGAAACATTCAGTAAAACCCAAGTACTTCTCTCAGTGGATTTCTTAGTATAAAACCTACAGGCTAGAAGAGAATAGGATAATATATTCATGGTGCTAAAGTAAAAAGCTGTCAGCCAAGAATTGTCTATCCAGCAAAATTAGCCTTCAAATATAAAGGAGAAATGAAGTCTTTCCCAGACAAGTGAAAGCTAAGGGAGTTCACCAACACTAGACCTCCATTATAAGAAATGCTAAAGGTAGTTCTTCAGCCTGAAAGAAGACAATGGCAGTGAGTAGCAAGAAAAAAATTGAAGGTACATAATTCATTAGTTAAGTAAGTTCACAGACAACCTCAGCATACTCCAATGTCATAAGAAGGGTAAATAAAATAGTTACATCTTTATTATGAAGACTAAAGAACAAACCTAACGAGACACTGACATATATAACAACCATAAAAGAGGTAGGGAGTATTAAAGGTGTAACTTAAAACAACAAACTATAAAAAAAAGGGGGGGGGATGATGCCAAAGCTTAGAGTTGGCTTTGTTTTTTCTTTTTTCTTAAATATCAAAGTTATTATAAACCTAAAATAATCTGTTATGAGTATATCATGATTTTTGTAAGCCTCATGGTAACCATAACACAAAAATTTCTGAGACATACTAAAAATAAGTAGAAATCGAAATGCACTGCCAGAGAAAAACCACTCAATCACAAAGGAAAAGAGTAAGATTCAAAAAAAAGGAATAAATGACCAACAAAACAATCAGAAAGAAAAGAACAAAATGGCAGTGTAAGCACTATATATCAATAATAACCCTAAATGTAAATGGATTAAATGCCCCAATTAAAAGACACAGAGTGACTCAATGGAGTATAAAACAAAAACCACCAATATGCTGGCTATAAGAAACTCACCTCACCTGTAAATACAGGTACCACCTGACAGTTAAGGGATGGAAAAAATATTCCATGCAAATGGAAACCAAAAAAAGAGCAAAAGTAGCTATACTTATATCAGATAAAACAGACTTCAAGCTAAGGAAGGTATAAAAAGACAAGAAAGGTCATTACACGATAATAAACAGATCAATTCAACAAGAGGCTATAACAAATCTAAATATACACACACCCAACTCTGGAGCACTCAGAGTTGTATAAAGTGATTATTATCTATAATAATAATATCTATAATAATTTATAATATTTTAATTTATAATATCTATAAACTCAGAGTTATATAAAACAATTATTATTAGACCTAAAGGAAAAAATAGATTTCAACACAATAATTATTTAGGACTTTGACAGCCCACTTTCAGCATAAGACAGATCATCTAGACAGAAGATTAACCAGGAAACATCAGAATTACTTCCTACTCTGGGNAAGACAGATCATCTAGACAGAAGATTAACCAGGAAACATCAGAATTACTTCCTACTCTGGGCTCATTGGACCTAACAGACAGATATAGAACATTTCATTCAACAGCAGCAGAATACACTTTTTCTCATCAGCACATGGAGCATTCTCTTGAAAAGACAGTATCTTAGGTCACAAAACAAGTCGCAACAAATTTTTAAAAACTGACCTCATATAAACTATCTTATCCAACCACAATGGAATAAATCTAGAAATTATTAACAAAAGAGACACTAGAAACTGTATTACATGGAAATTAAACAACACGGTCCTAAACAATGAAGAAAACAAAAAGTAAATTAAAAATTCCAGGAGATAAATGAAAATGAAAATTCAACATACCAGAATTTATGGAACACAGTGAAAGTAGTTCTAAGAGGAAAGTTTATGCAATAAATGCCTACATCAGAAAAAGAAGAAGGGCTTCAAATAAATAACCCAACATTACACTTCAAGGAGCTATCAAAGGAAGAACAAACCAACCCAATATCAGTAGAAAGAGAGAAATGGCAAAGATCAGAGCAGAAATAAATGAATTAGAGATTAAAAAGAATACAAAAGATTGATGAAAGAAAGCATTGATTTTTCGAAAAGATAAAATTGGTAAACCTTTGGTTTATGACTAATGAAGAAGACTAATGAAGAAGAGAGA
>NW_007740712.1:0-16658 GCF_000696425.1 Galeopterus variegatus | reverse complement strand
AGAGAGAAGATGCAAATAAATAAAATCAGAAATAGCAAAAGAGACATTACTACTGATACAACAGAAATAAAAAGGATCATTAGAGACTACTATGGAGAATTGCATGTGAACAAACCAGAAAACCTAGCAGAAATGGATAGATTCCTGGACACATCCAACTTACTAAGGTTGAATCATGAAGAAGTAGAAAACCCAAAAAGATCAATAACAAGTAATGAAATTGAAGCAATAATAATTCTCCATATAAATCAAACCCTGAGACCAGATGGCTTAACTGCAGAATTCTACCAAACATTTAAAGAAGAACTAATACCAATTCTCCTCAAACTCTTCCAAAAACCTGAAGAGAGAGTACTTTCAAACGCATTGGGTATGAGGCCAGCATTAACCTCATACCCAAACCAGAAAAAGACAGAATGAAAAAAGAAAACTGCAAATCAATATCCCTAATGAACACAGATGTGAAGATCTTCAATAAAATACTAGCAAACAGAATCTAACAACATATTTAAAAGATTATTCACCATGATCAAGCAGTATTCATCCCAGAGATGCAAGGTCCAATACACAAATCATTAAACCTAATACATCATATCAACAGAATGAAGGAAAAGAGAAATATGATTATTTCAATAGATGCAGAAAAAGCATTTGATAAGATCCAGCACTGTTTCATGATAAAAACATTCAACTAATTCAGTACAGAAGGAATGTACCTCAGCACAATAAAGGCCATATACAACAAATGCACAGCCAGGATACTGAATGGACAAATCTAAAGGCTTTTCCCCTAAGATCTGGAATGACTAAAAGGATGCCCTCTTTCTCCACTCTTATGCAACATAGTACTGGAAGTTTTAGCTAGTGAAATATGGCAAGAGAAAGCAATACAGGGCATCCAAATGGGAAAGGAGGCAGTCAAACTATCCCTATTTGCTGGTGATATGTCATATAGATAGAAAACCCTATAGACTCCACCAAAAACTACTGTAACTAATAAATGAATTCAGTATGGAAGGATACAAAATCAACACACAAAAATCAATAGCCTTCTTATATACCAATAATGACATAGCTGAAGAAATCAAGAAAATAATCTCATTTACAATAGCTACCTAAAAATTGAAATACCAGGAGTAAATTTAAGCAAGGAGATGAACAACCTCTACATTCAAAACTAGAAAACATTGGTTAAAAAAAAATGTTAAGAGGACACAAATAAACAGAAAGATATCCCATGTTCTTGGGTTGGAAGAATTAACATTATCACAATGACCATTTTGCCCAAAGCAATCTACACATTCAATGCAATTCCCTTCGGAATACCAATGACATTATTTACAGAAGTAAAAAAAAAAAAATGATCTTAACACGTGTATGGAACCACAAAAGATTCCATATAGCTAAAGTAATCTTGAACAGAAAGAAAAAAGTTGGAGGCATCACACTTCCTGACTTCAAAATGTACTATAAAGTTGTAGTAACCAAAACATCATGGTACTGGCATAAAAACAGGTGAATAGACCAATGTAATAGATTAGCGAGCCCTGAAATAAACTCATCCACTTACAGCCATCTGATTTTGACAAAAGTACCTAAAATATGCAGTGGGGGAAGGATAGTATCTTCTATAAATGGTGCTGGGAAAACTGGATATCCACAGGTAGGTGATTGAAACTAGACCTCTATCTCTCACAGTTCACAGAAATCAGCTCAAATGGATCAAAGACTTCAACTTAAGGCATGAAACTATGAAACTACTAGAAAAAAAAGCACAGAGGAAATGAAATAGGAGTAGTCAGTGCTTTCTTGAAGGGGATTACAAAAGCACAATCAACCAAAGAAAAAATATGCAAATAGGACTACATCAAACTTAAAAGCTTCTGCATAGTAAGGAACACTATCATCAACGAAGTGAAGAAACAACCTACAGAATGGGAGAAAGTGTTTGTAAACTACACATACAAGGGGCTAATATCCACCATTTATAAGAAATTCAAACATTTCAACAGCAATAAACAAATAACCCAATTAAAAAATTGGCAAAGGACCTGAACAGACGTTTCTCAAAAGAAGACATACAGTTGGCCAAAAAGCACATGAAAAAAATGCTCAAAATCACTATTTATCAGGGAAATGCAAATTAAAACTACGGTAAAATGTGATCTCACCCCAATTAGAATGGCTATTATCAGTGAGACAGAAATTAAATGCTGGCAAGGATGTAGACAAAAGGGAACCCTCCTACTTTGTTGGAGGGAATGTAAATTGGTACAGCCATTGTGGAAAACAGTATGATAGTTCCTCAGAGAAGTAAAAATAGACCTACCTTACGACCCTGCTATCTGACTACTGGATATATATCCAAAAGAAATTAAATCAATATATCAAAAAGATACCTGCATTCCCGTGTTCATTGCAACACTATTCACAATAGACAAGAGATGCAATCAACCTCAATGCCCATCAATGGATGAATAGATAAAAACTTACGGTATATATACACAATGGAATACCATTCAGCTATAAAAATAAATGATTTCCTATCATTTGCAGCACCATGGATGGAACTGGAAATGATCATATTAAATAAAGTAAGTCAGGCACAGAAAGACAAATAGCACAGGATATCACTCACATGTGGAATCTAAAAAAAAAAAAAAAATTAAAAAGTGGTTCTCATAGAAGTAGAATAGAATAATTGTTAAAAGAGGCTGGAGGAGGTGGGGGAGGAGAGGTGGTAGAGTAACACGTGCAAAACTATGCTATCTACCCTACATAAATCCTTTTGCATTATTTGCATGTGTTGAAACAGCACATTGTACCCCCAAAATATGTAGTTGTAAAAGTTAAAAATTTTAAAAAATATATAGATTAGAAAAAGGGAAAATTATGCTACAGGAGAGGGATAAGGTTATAATTTAAAATCTACACAAACTTTTGTACAATCTTTGCTAACATTTTCACATCTCTCATAAGTTTGTCCTGCTCCCTTGTGGTTCACATCATCAGGATCTTTCATTTTTTCTACTTCATATTTTTTATCATCTAACAACTTCCTTTTTATTCTTTCTCATCAGATATTTTACTACCTTTCTTATTGTTACTACATCATAATTTCATCCAGAATTATTGAAGAAATACACATGTACCTGGATGACTAGACAAAGTTTTCTTCCTCAGAAGCCCATTTTCAAGGTCATATACTACATCACACTACTACATCATAATTTCATCCAGAATTATTGAAGAAATACACATGTACCTAGATGACTAGACAAAGTTTTCTTCCTCAGAAGCCCATTTTCAAGGTCATATACTACATCACACCAGCATCCCAAACTGCGCCATCTCAAAAGCCATGAAAGCAAGTAATACACGTGCTCCATCAGTAGTCCCTTAGACTTTTAACTTCCCTGCTGAAATGTTACTAATTAAAACCTATCATATTGTGACTAACAATAATGTAATGATCTCACCTCTTTTTCACCATATTAAGCTACATTCTATTCCACGTTTCCTTCTTATGTGCATTAGATTTCATGGTCTGTCACGATAATCATTCCATTCATTTTTCCCTTATCTCCTGTCATACTCGCCTCACAGAATCTTACTGATTTCACAGTCTTAAGGTTAAAATAGGCTCTGAATATTTTCTGGCAATTCTGCTCTGTTCTTATCATAGGCTTTACTCTCTTACTCTTTGAAATTGCTCTATCTTACTTTTTTTCTTCTTTCCCTCTCATGGAGGCTGATAGCATGATCTAATATCCACTGAAAAAATATAAAGCACAAGAAAATTTAATCTTTGTGTTTCTGCAACCAAATATTCAAGCTATCCTAAAAGCTGTCCTTCTTTGTATATAACCAAGGATGTCTCCCTCCTGTTGTCAAATGCCAGTACTTTTAAGCATACTCTGGATTCCATTTTCATTAAGTTCCAAACACATTCCTTCTACAGTTACTGTCTCTTCAAAGTCATCCGTGTTTCTCTATCCACCAACATGAACATAAACTATTCTGTAAGCTGTTACCCAAATGATAGCAACAGTGTTCCTCCCATGTACCTATTCTAATGTTCATTCATTCCACAGTCTTCCAGTTCCCACTCAACAGCAGTGAAATGTAAGCACATTTTCTCTGTATGCCCATATGACCTCTTTGCTCACAATCCAAATTCATCTTGGCTTCACCTTCATTTCAGGAAAACTATTCTTTTCAAGTTAAACAATCACTTCTGCATTTTCTAAGAAATTATTGTCACTTTCACCTTTATTTCTTATTTCAAGTTGTATTAAAAATAATCCATCTGATTCCTCACTACATGGCATATGATCAACGAGGGACTATTGCCAGCTTGCTCTTCTGTTTCATATGCTACTTTTTCCCTCCAGCCCCTTCACCCATGACATCCAACATGCACCCAGTTTATTAGCTTTAAATGTCCTTGTATGGATATACAAGCTGTTTTTAAGCATGTGTTAATTGAATAAAAGTAGCATGCTATAGATTTCATTCCATTAATTTTGTATTCAATTGTGTATTTTTAAAGTTTTCTATATGTTGCATTTGATTACTTGTGACTAACTGTGCATTGCAATCCATAGGTTCATCTTTACACTTTACTTGACTAGTCTTCAAAGATGTTCACCAAGGTTGTCACAATCTCCTTGTTCCACCAAAAGTACTAGGAAAAATATCCTCATAAATGCTCTGAAATGGGGCTGGCCAGTTAGCTCACTTGATAGGGCATAGTGCTGATAACACCAAGGTCAAAGGTTCAGATCGCCCTACCAGCCAGCTGCCAAAAAATAAATGTATAAATGAAATGAAAAATGAATGCTCTGAAATGGAACAATATATGTTTTCTGGGTATATACTCAGAAGTATATACTACTATGACTTGACTAAATGAATAATTAATTTTACCGTGAACTCCAAATTTCATGCCAGAATTGCCACACTAGATATACCTTCCCCAAAAGTGCAGAGTACATGAAAATTTTTGAATCTTGCCATCTTAATGAGCATTTTGAATTATCTATCTTATTTTTTCCTATTTAGTTTGAAAGTAATTTTTGCTCTCTCTCTCTGGCTCTCTCTCTCTCCTTTTCTTCTCTCTTTATTTTCTTTACCCCCCTTTCTCCCTCTCTCTCAATCTCTCTCACCCAACTTTCTTCCATCCTTTAATCATTCCTGAGGTTAAGCAACTATTCACTCTTTATCTACCTATGTTTCCCTTTTTGCGATCTTACCCGTACTCAGTTTTTGTTTCCTTTATTTTTTTGTCAGTTTTATAGAATAAAATGTCTTCTATTAGTCTCTTACCTATTTATTATATATGTGTATCATGTCCACTTTTTAATACTGATGTGAACAAATTTATCATTTTGCAATATTTTGCATTATGATGACTTTTTAAATTATAGTATGAACAATAACAATTATAATGTTTTAAATACTACTAAGTACTAGGAACTTATATAAGTACTTTATTGATAAATTTTGTCTTCATGATAAACCTAGGAGTTAAGGGATACCATAATCATTGTTTTAAACATGAAAAAACCAAGGTACCCAAAGACAAAGAACTAATACCTGAAAAGGTCTGGATTCAAACCTAGTCAGTATAGTTACGTATTTATCAATCAACCAAAACTCTACACTGTCTCTAGGAGTAAAACAAACAAACAAAAGAGTAAAAAAAAAGTCTTTAAAAAAGTTATAAAATGAAAAATGACACAAATAACTTGAATAAATGGAGATACTATTTTCCTAGTTAGGGAAAAATTAACATTACAAAAATATCAATTATCTTCAATAAATCTATACTTGAAATAGATCCTAATCAAAATCTTATCAACATTTTTCAAGAAAATCAACTAGTGTGTTTTAAAATTTACCTGAAGAATAAAATTTTATTGTATTAATGCTCTCAAATTATAACACATTCTCTACCAATTTATTCTTTTAAAGTTAAAAACTGTCCTTCCACATTTAGGTTTGGAACCCATTTGAGTTCACCTTTGTCCTCATTTTAAAGTGCATATATTGTGAGATTATTTTTTAATCACCATCTCCTAAACAATCTACATTTTCCTTACTGATTTGCAGTGCCACCTTTACAACACATCTTTTATAAATGGGCACGTTTAATCACTATGGTCCACTGTTCATTAGTACTGTAGAATTTTACTAAGTACATCAGAGAGAAAACAATGTTCATTTTTAAAAATTATATTTTCTTCATGAATTGTTAGTGATTCCACATGTATTTTAGAGTAAGTTTGCTATATCCTTAAACAGATTATGCAAATTTAAATTATAACCGTATTAAATGTATATGATTTTTAGAAGAAATACTGACATATTTACAATTGTTATAACACCCATTAACATGGAATGGCCATCTACTCATATTCTTTTCTTGTTTTTTAATATAGTTTTAATGTTACTTTATAAAGCACCTGAATAGTCTTGTTAGATTGATTCCTAGAGTCATTATAGCTTATTTATTCCTTATTTTATGTTATTTTTCTCAATTCAAATGGTTTGTTTTAATCTTCTAGATCTTTTAAGTAGTTGATTATAGTATCTCCATAAAATGATACAGTGATTTTTTTCTTTCTAATGCTAAAACCTTTCGATTTCTTCTTCTATGTTAGTGCATTGTCCAGGACTTAAAATAAGTGATTCCAATATTCTGTATTAAACAATATATTTATGTTGACAATTGGGAAGGGTATGAGATTGCTACCCTACTTGCAAGCTATCAAGGTAATCTGTCATAGTTCACACATTCTGACAAAAGACTTAGGACTACTGAATCAGAAACACTTGAAGCAAAATTTAGTAGTAGCTACTTTAGCCCCAGTTTCCACAGAGCAACAGAGAAGGCCAGATGATAACTTCACACATAGTAGGTGGCTTTAAGTTAGAGGAATGCTAAGCTTGGGGAACCCACCATTTTATGGCAATTGCTGCTAAGAAAGAAAGAGAGACATTATCCCAATCCTCAAGATTGCTTGCTTAAATAAAAACCTCTAAAAATGCTGCAGGTAAAGAATACTCAAAGAAACTTTGAATTCTGTACCCACACAGCAAGATATACAGTAGCATGAGAGTCATAGTAAAATATTTTCAAAAGGTTTGCTGTGTGTGTTTCATAGTCTTTAGGAAGTTCTCTGAATTTTTTATTATAAATTATTACTTAATATAAAATGTTCTTTTAATAGCCATTGAAAAGTGTTTGATTTTCTCTTTTAGTCCATTAATGTGAAGAATAAATCAATAATAAGTGTCATTATAATGATGAGTTCTCCTTAAAGTCTTAGTGAAAACTCAATTATTACATACATATTTCTAATACACTATTAAATTTGGATAAATGCTATTATTCTTAAAATTTCTACTGAAAAATTAAATGGACCTATAATCATCTTTTCTTGTATTGTTCCTGATTGATTTTGGAATCATGATTGTACTAGCCTCCTAAAGTGAGTAGAACACTTTTTTCTTTTTTTCTTTCTTTATATACAACTCACCTGAGGTAGGGATTTTTACCTTATTGAAAATTTGGTAGAACTTAGAGTTTCTCTGAAGTAGAGATATTTTATTAGACTTTTATTTTTATGAATATTTATAGGTATATTCGAATTTGCTATTTCATCTTTCACCAACTATGGTATTTTATATTTTCCAAGAAATTTATCCATTTCATTTACTTTTACAAATTCATTACCTTATAGGATTTTCTTTTTTTATATCTACCACTTTGAATCATTTCATATCTATAATTTTATTCTATTTAGAATTCTGTGTTTGTTAGTGCCACCCCTTTGCCTGGTAGTCTTGCCAACAACTTAGCCACATTGTTATGTCCTTATTTTATTCACCTGCAGAGTTTAAAATATTCTATATTTCTTGAAACAGACTCTCCTTTTGGCTTCTATATTACCTTAATTGAGTGTCATTTTCTTCCTTCCTACACTCTATCAATACTCTGTTCAGCCTCTATTTTTTTTTTTTTCCTTTTTGTCTTTTTTACTGACCAGTAATGGGATCGCAACCCTTGGTGTTGCGCCTGCACCGCGCTCAGCCAGTGAGCAGGAACCGGTCTCCACATGGGATCCGAACCCTCGGCGGGAGCGCCGCCACACTCCCAAGCGGCGCACTCTCCAGTGTGCCACTGGGCCGGCCCTCTGTTCAGCCTCTATAAACTGGTTCTCCATCGGGTTTGTCTCTAGACTTCAAAATTTTGTCTTTTGACACTTTTTCTCTAAACAATCTTACTCAGTCCCATGGCTTTACAAATTACATTAGAAAGGAAGGCTCTTGTATTTATATCATCATTCCAAAACTCTTTTTTAAGCACCGTATATTTAATTGAACCCTTTATTTCTCATCTTCAGTATATAAAACTTATTTAGTTACCAAATTTGGGCATTGCAAGTCTGATGAATGGTGCCACCGCCACCCATTCAGTTGTTGAATCCAGAACTCTGGGCCTAATTATTTTTTTTCCCTTCATAAAACCACAATTCCAGTATATCAGCTTGTCTTACCCATATTTATCAACATGTGTATTAGAAAAATTTCTTATCATCTTCATTTTTTTAAATCTAAGCCCATACCTAAACTCCCAAGATCCTTAACCACTCCTCCTTCTCAACCACTCCTTTCTTTGCACTCACCAATCTTGTAAAAGTGCAAGAAATTTGCCAATCTAAAAAAGCATGCTAAATAAATGAAAGAAAATGATCTTAAACCACTACTAATTTTATTTTAATCATTTAAGAATACTTTTTGTATATATGATGGTGAGAGAATTAGACAAAGGAACAAGGTCTTCTTGGAAATATTACACAAACTTAACTACATAAACACAACACAAAATCACTGTACTCACATATATTTAAAATGTATAAAATATCTTTGCTAACATATCTGTCTATCAATGTCTTTAAAGTTACAATCAAATTTACATATGTTTCATTAAGCATTCCTAAATTCCCTTAGTTAAAATTGCTAAGATTTCTCTTTTGCATTTATCTCAACTTTTATTACAGCATGTATCAGAAAACACTTGCCTTTATATTTATTAGTATGTGTACACGTCCCTTCTTTAACACAGTTTAAATTATAACAGGTATACACTAAAAAATATCAGCAATGATTCATTTTATTTTGTATTTCTCATGGTACTTTTCTAGGTTCGAAACTTGCACAAAGCAGGTGTAAATTTATTTTTATTGAATTAAAATCAATTGTCAAAAGTAGTACATTTTTGACACTATAGAGCCTTTATTAATTAAGATCATGAAGATAGCAAAGTAAATATAGCATTCATTAACAATTTATTCACTAAAATTTTGCTTGATAATCAGGATGAGAGAGGGAAGAAAGGAAAAGAAAAATCTAGTTAATATGTAAAAAACTATTCAGTATGAGGCCTGTATTTTAGCATGTTTGAAACAACCATTGATTCAGTCTCATAAACATGGAGTCACAGTCAAAGAAACCATTTCTCTATAATCACCCCATTTATAACATAAGTAATTCTGATATAATAAACTGTAATTGTAAATTAATAACAAAGAAAATTGTTTTCTGAAAGATGATGTTTACTTAGGGTGGGTGGACTATGACCTACATCATGTGCAGAATTTGAAAACATCTTCTTCCCAAAAGACTTTCATTCTATTGCTTCTTTCCTAGAAACCCTTAATGAACTTATATCATTTGGTTTATAAAGCCTGAAGTTTATCATTTAAAAAAATTTGTATACCATGGTTTTAAGCATAATTCCCCTTTAGTTTGATTAAGCAGCTTGCTGTTCAATAGAGGCTGATGGAATATGACACAGGACAGATAAATAGTCATGGATAATAAGAGAAATTCACGGCTGGGGCATGAGTACACTCTAACAGAGTGTCTCAAAAGAAAAAGGCAGTCCGAACGTACTGACCAACTGGAAAGGCAGTAAAAAAAACATAAATAACAAAGGAATGACAGAGGTCATGTCATCCTCACCTTTCCGAGGTCCATATATGTTTGCAAATTATTTTTCACACTCAGAATTCTTCTCCAAACATTCCCTGATTCTTTGCTGTATGTTCAGCCTACATTGCCTTTTTTTTTTTTCCTTTGTGTCTTTTTTCGTGTCCGGCAACGGGATCGCAGCCCTCAGTGTTGCTCCCACACCTCACTCAGCCAGTGAGCGGGAACCGGTCTGTATATGGGATCCGAACCCTCGGCGGGAGCGCCGCCACGCTTCCCAAGCGGCGCACTGTAGCAGTGCGCCACCGGGCCGGCCCCTACATTGCCTTTTTATGCAAAGCCATTGTTCAAAAGAATCATGAGTTTTAAATTTAAAAATTAATTCTATGAACTGCTAAGTTAAGGATGTATATAAATTATTGTTTTCATAAGGAAACAAAGTAAATTTAAAGGTAAATATTATCACTTGACAGTAGAATTTCTGGAGCTAGAAAACTTGTAGTTAAACTTTACTTTTGTTCGACAGATAATTCTGCTTTTCGTAGGCTCTATCAATCCTAGTAATATATAGTATCATGGATGTTTTTATTTGTAGAATCAACAGTGAATTGATATTTCTGGTATTTACCCTTACCTGAGAGATACATTAAGAATTTTGTTCACTTTTTTCTCTATACTCTCATTTGAAAATCTAATCTATATTCGTAAAATGGACGGAAAAATAGCTTATAGTTAAATGCAAATCAAATCTTTGGTCCAAAACAACCCAGAGTCAACCCTTTATTTTCAAAACCCAGAAAACTGATCATGTTTAAAAATAACATTGAAAAACTATATATCAAACACATATACAAATGTCT
The DNA here is from genome assembly GCF_000696425.1 of Galeopterus variegatus. Lineage (NCBI taxonomy): Eukaryota > Metazoa > Chordata > Mammalia > Dermoptera > Cynocephalidae > Galeopterus > Galeopterus variegatus. The sequence continues at coordinate 5,799 of NW_007740712.1, read as the reverse complement.
CTGACATCTAAAAAATAGCTTGATTTAGAAACACTGGAACATACTTATTAAACTGGTCGATAATATCACTCTAGTCTATAAAGCATAATATAAAGTGAAAGGTAATTATATTTTATATCACACGTATGCACAAACACGCAATCTCACATATATGTATTTGGTGAGTTTTTATTTTTTTGCCAAATAAAAAGTGCTTTTTAAATTTACACTATGTTCTCTTGACATTGCATGTCAGATAACAATGTAATGTACACAGAATCACAAAGGATGAGCAGGGGGTCCACAATATGGTAAGAGAATCGACTGTTGAGTGCTTATTTGCTCTTTCTCTTTTATATTATTATACTAGCGAAATTGACTTATAGGTTTTATAAGTAGTGGAATCTTCATGCTAATTGTAATGTGACAGAAAGTGATCTTGAAAGTGATCTTGAAAATATTTTTAACATATAGAAATTATCAGTTCTTCTGGCTGCTAAAATGTTGTTTCCAAGATAAAAATGAGTTACATGTACTTTTTCTCCTTCTATAAAAGTAGTACGTACAAAATGCTGACTTTCATGTTATATACCAAATACTGGGGCAGGCAAAGTGGTATCTACTGAGCCTTTCCAATAAAATTTATGTTTCAAAAATGGGAGGATAACTAATTTAGGCAAAAATCTCATATTACGAACAACTGTTTTTGAAAATTTTAGCACTGCCCTATGATATGTCTCAATACTAAAAACCAATAGTAGCCACCTATGAAATTCTAACATCTACAGGATAAACAAAAATTGTAGAAACAATTGTTTACCTGTTAATGAAGTGGACTTACTTTTCTGGTAATGATGTGGTAAGTGGTAATAGACTAGTTCTTCCATCATTAAAACAATCCTTTAGGGCCGGCCCGGTGGTGCACTGGATAAGTGCGCCGCTTGGGAAGCGCGGCNAAAAAATCCTTTAAAACAATATATATGAGACATTTAGACATTGGCAACCAAGAAGTAGGCTTTTAGACATTGGCAACCAAGAAATAGGCAGTGGAAGACAGTGGTTTCTAAAACAAGAGAAACTCATGAAATGAGCTCCATGGTTGCCCCAGTTTCTACCCTAGGGATAATACTGACAGCTGGACGGGAAGTCAGAGCCATGCAGACCACATCAGTTCCCTTGAGATAGAGTCAAAGACCAAAGCTTGGTGTTCATTGAACATTTTGAGAATCATTCCTGTAAGTGTTGAGCAATTTAGAAGGGAAGTGAAAAAAAATAGGCAGGTGGGCCAGCCCGGTGGCGCACTGCTACAGTGCGCCGCTTGGGAGCACGGTGGTGCTCCAGCCGAGGGTTCGGATCCCACATACAGACCGGTTCCCACTCACTGGCTGAGCGAGGTGTGGGTGCAACACCAAGGGTTGCGATCCCATTGCCGGCCCTGGTCTGGTACGGGCGCGACACTGAGGGTTGCGATCCATTGCCGGACACGAAAAAAGCCAAAAAAAAAAAAAAAGAAAGAAAAAAAATAGGCAGCTAATTTTTTTAATTCAGTGAAGCATTGTTCTACCTATATTTAGGCATTTTCTCAGGAAAGTTTTCAATTTCGATATTCTTTTTAAGGAGCTAATTTTCAAGGAAAAGTGTTACTACTTTTTTTGTATTTGTCTTATTTTAGCCATAACAAAATATTTAATAAACTAATTTTTATTTCTGAGATATAGCCATGAGGTGAGCAAAACGTTATAAAAATTTATATTTTTTAATCAATCCTGTAAAACATACTTGTGTATGTTAATGTTAATTAACTTTTCTTGCCTTTCACATTTTGCTCATATTATTTTTTGAGAAATTATATAAAACTAATACAAATTTTACAAAAAACATTTTCACAATATATGTTAATCAAATCATTGTTTAAAATGTGACTATTGCTCCTTAGAAACTTAATTTTTCATTTTATTTAATTTTAATCAATTTAATCTTAAATTAAGAACTTAGTTTATTGGAAAAAAAATAAAGATGTTTGGAACAGTTTGGGTATATGAATCTACTTCAACAATGCATTTTAGGATATCTAAATACATGTGCATTTCCAATAAAATTCAGCTTCTTAATTTACATACATATACACATGTACATTCTGAGTATACACACATACACACGCACATACCCACACATATACATACATATATATATATATACATATGTGTGTGTATATATATAGATATATACATATACATATATATATATATAGAGAGAGAGAGAGAGAGAGAGAGAGGGAGATTGTAAACAAACCATTACAGGCAACAGGCATTTTTCAAATTTGAAAATTGTAGAAAATAAAATTTACTTCTTGTTTAGCCTAAGAAATTGTGCGTAGCACTTATTTTTAATTTAAAATTGTTTAAAACAGATGCAAACAGAAGATAGTGACTATAAAACAAATATCCCAAACTATACATGTATTAGTTGCACTGTAGTTTTATGGTGTGTGAAACACAGAACTTGTTTTTATGTAAGAAAATATATTAAAATTATAAACCTTAAAAAGTGTATGTAAATTCACTTCGACATCTGAAATGATAAACAATATGCACAATGAAGGGCTAGTGCAAAATTTGTAGGATCTGGAACTTATGAGATATTGAAAAACCTCTTTACAGGAAGAATATGAAAATATCTTACATTTCAAATTCTAAAATAGTAGATGACCTTATGAACACATTGCTTGGATCCTATCTGAAACTTGGATGGAGCTAGTGCAATTCCTGAACCTAAATTCACTGCTGGGTACGACTAACAAGAAATCTTTCCCTCCTACACTGGCCATATTTAATGAAATTTCACAATTATATAAGTTATGTTTCTAAAAATGAGATATTTAAACAGAAAAAAAAAGATTACTTTTAGGATGAGTTAAATTAATTGTACAATAACTGTGGCAACTATAGTCTTTCTCTCTTTAAATTGAATTGTCAGCAAACATCACAAAGAAAATGTATTACTTATGATAAAGAAAAGAGTATACTCTAAGATACTCTCTTCATGCCTTCACCTCAATCTAATTACAAAAATAAAAGCTTTTAATATTAGTTCCCTGGCAAATACACATCCTGCAACTTGCTACTTTCTTTGCAGCACACCTTATTTGATAGCAGGTGAGTTTAAATAATACTTATATTTTAACTTGCCAAAACACATAAACAAATTGTTTCATTCAATTTTGATGAATTTAAATGTTGTTTTACAAAATTCTACTTTTGAATTCTATAAGATAACAAATTCTATGGGAATACTGCCTACTATTGTTTTGTTTGTTTTAGCTAAAATATTGGCTATATAAATTACTTCTAGTGTTCCTAAGCTATGGGAGTTCATCTAACATTCTTTTATATTAACAAAACATTTTGTACCCCCTATGTGTTTGGCATTGTTCTTTACACTGGAATAATGGATTAAACAGAAATATCCTTGCTCTCCTGTAGCGAGACAGAAGAAAAAATTGGATTTTTTTGCTTGCATCTTTTTCAGAGGAAATACCTGCATTTCTTAATCTCCTTAAATATTGTCTTAACGCCCAGATTCTTCATGTAATACAAAAATGAGCTTGTCTTCATATATGTATGAATGTTGGCAGCATGCTTACTACACTTCTTACATAAGAAATGTGACTGATAAATACTAGATAAACCAATTAATCTGATATCTCTAAGGCCCAATATTATTGAAATTAACTTGTCATGTTTTCTAACAAGAAAAGCAATAAATATGTTCACCTGTGTGCATTCTTCATATACAGAAAGATATAACTTGGAAACATCCAAAGAACAGAGGAAAAACAGATCAAACAGCGAATACACCAGGAGAAAAGTAAAGGGAATGGTATCCGATAATGACAGCAGACAGACAAAAAGAGACATTGATTCAGGGAGTGGAAACAGAGGAAAAGTTAACTCTCCTGATTGTATCTCACTTGCTAAAGGTTTACATACATATAATTGTCAGAAGATCATTACCACCCATTTTATATAAAACTTGAAATTTAACGTTAATTTAACATTTTTACAGTGGAAATTTTTTCACTATTATTTTATGGAATTAAATATTACTTTGCTAGGTAAATATTTCCAAAACTACTGATGTGTTTAAGATAGTATGATTTGGGCTATTATCACTTGAATCTCAGACCTAAATTACATGCTCAAATTTCAATGTATGGATATTTCCTTGATGGTGGAAACTACTTTACCCTACTAATCTATTAACACATGAGGACTAATATTCAGCATAAAGAACTTCAGGAAATACTATGATAGTGAGCCTTTTAGGTAGAATGCTGATAGTATGCTATGATCTTGTAATAGCAGGAATTCTTAAGGCAGTTCATTATTATTATTATCTCATATTTTTAGCTATAATATAATAAACTTTGCTATAACTTGATTTAAATTTTTAATTTCTTTAGCACAGAGAATCTGTGTGGTATGGGAAAAAAATGAATTTTATTTATATGCAGAAGAGCCAAGTTTTCTCGTTGATCCTGTCATGGAAATGCTTTCAACAAGTTGTTCAATTTTTGTTAGTCTTACTTCTATCATATGCAGTCCTTAATTAATGAATATATTAGTTTACAGAGTTGAGCTTACAGAGTTGAGGATTAAATAAAACTAACAATTCATACATTTACTCATTCATTCATTCATTATTGAGTGAATGTTTGGTTGCTCTTGTGTGAAAGACACTGTTAGGTAATGAGCATAATATGATCTTATGAAATGAATTATTAATTTCCACTCTCATGGAGTTTATGGTCTAACTTCGTGAGGCAGACCATATTAAAATAATTACACAAATAAAAATTTAACTTTGTTAAAAGCAAAGGGGTGTGCAGTGTTATTTAACAGAGTGTAATAGAGACTTCAGTCTAACTGTTGGGTTAGAATTTCCTTAAGTATCAACGTTTCCATCGTCCTTAACCCATAACTCTAAGTCATTTAGGGACTGAGTTGTGTGTCTCTCTGTTTATGAGTATATAAGCTCCATGAAAGCATGGATTTAAATATTTTGTTCACTCTATCCCAGTGCCAAAAATACTGCATGTGTAAGTGGATGTTTGCAACTGGCAATGTTTATTATGTTGTTAAATTGAATAGTGATGGTCTTTCACTTTCACTATCGTACTGTGGTACTTGATAGAAAGTCAAATATTTTTTTTAAAGATTATTACACTTTTTAAGCACTTTTAGTAGCAAGAAAATATTTATTTATTTATTCATTCAACATCCCTTCAACATTTATGGAGTACCTACTCTTGCCAAACACTATGTTACTTATTAGAATCACAAAATTAGTAAGTAACATTTTTGCACTCAGAAAGTTCTCAGCCTTTATAAAGGTCTAGTCCTGTAAAAAAGGAGTTACATAATGTGTTTAAGGTGCCACATTAAAAAGAGCTGTCATTGGTCAGCTGTCTAAAAAGAACTCAAACTTTAATTTATACTTACTTTCAATATTTTTAATTATCTCATTAACCCTGAAAGCAAGATAGTGTCATTTCTATTCTTCAACTATGAAAACTGATGATCTACTAATATGAACAAATTATCCATGCCACACTCTGCAAAACTACTGATTTTGACCTAAGAGCTTTTTTAAACCTCCAAATATTATGGAATTTTCCAGCTATCTGCTAGTGATTTTAAGTTTAATTCAGTTGTGACCTGATAACATTCTTTGTATGGTTTCTATTCTTTTCAATTTGTTAAGGTGTCTAGGGCCTGGAATGCGGTCTATCTTGGTTAATGCTCCATGTGAATTTGAGAA
>NW_007740711.1:28549-28782 GCF_000696425.1 Galeopterus variegatus | reverse complement strand
GCTTAGGGTCTTATAAGACTGGTGCTGCTGAGAACAATCTTTCCCACCCCATGGAGAAAAGAATCTCTGAGAAGGAAGGCAGACTGAGAGTTGGAAAGAGAATGACAGTCCTGTCCACACTGTTAAAGCAGCCGAATCCAGCTACGACTGCAAATAGTTCAGTTCTTGAACTGAAAACAATTAATTAGATTTCTGTCACTTGCAGCCACAACAGTCCTGACTAATACAAAGTG
>NW_007740711.1:25251-27682 GCF_000696425.1 Galeopterus variegatus | reverse complement strand
AACTCCCCTGAACTCCCACCTGCTTGGCCCGGTGCAGGAATTAGTATGCCGGAAGTAGGAGACTGGGGGTGTGTGTGTGCGTGTGTGCATTCCTGACTCTAAAAATGGCCAAGGGGAACTTTTATCAAGGAGCCCCATCTGTTTGCAAACCATAGGTGCCTTCCATGACTCATCTGCCCCAAGGGACTTTATCTGAGACAGAGTTTATTTGCCAAGCAATTTACTTCCTTCCCTTTCCTCAGGGAGCCCCCCACCCCCACCCCCCCCCGCAATGAGATTTGAACCTTTGAATGACTGTTTCAAATTCCAGATTTGATTCATCCCAACCCACATGTCTTCCCAGGCAGTCCATGGAGATCCCTATAAACATTGATTACCTTCCTCACTCCAGAGACCAAGAAAGCCCCAAGTGAAAGAGACCACTCAGACAGACCAGATAGAGGAACTGTCCCTAATTTATCCAGAATTAGGCCCATCTCACCCACACCCTCCTTGGGGGCGGTGGGTCCTTATTGCTTTGCTTCAGTGAGTCACTGTTATTGCTGTATAAAGCCCATGGTTATATACACATGAGGTCCCCTGAGGCAATCTATAAGGGGTACTAAACACAACTAGGAACACAGTGAGATGGAAAAAATGTTATTTGTTGGTATCTTCTCAGGGAGATCTGTGAGTGGGGAGGAAATATTTCAGTGTGCTGCTTGCAACCCATGGAAGCTTAAGCCACCTTCCCAGGAGTGTGGAGCCAAGAAGCAGACAGGCTTTTATCCTGCTGGGTGAGGGGTAGAGGCCTGGGCCAGTGGGGAATTGCTTTAGATGGATTGAGGAAGTGTGGGGCAGACAGCAACTCCCCACCCACCACCACAGCACTAAACCTTTGCTCTTGTGTTGGTTACCTATTGCTGCCATAACAAACTATCATCAACTTAGTGGCTTAAAACAATAGAACTGTATTCTCTTACAGTTCTAGTGGCCAGAAGTCCAAAGTGGTCATACTGGGCTAAAATCAAGGTGTGTCTGCACAGCTGTGCTCTTCTGGAAGTTCTGGGGAGAATCTGCTTTGACACTTTTTCCAACGTCTCGAGCTATAGATCTTGGCCCCTTCTTCCAGCTCCAAGGCCTGCAGCATAGCGTCTTCTCTCTCCAACTGCTTCCTTCTGCTCCCATCCCGTGGCCTTCTCTTCTGTAGTCACATCTCCCTGTCTCCCTCTTACAAGGACATTGGTGATTACATTGGGCCACCTTGATAATTTCTCCATCTCAAAATTTCCAATTTAATTACATGGGATGTAACGCTTATAGGTTCCAGGATTGAGGATCTGATATCTTTGGGGTCATTATTCAGCCTATGACACTTCCTAACACGAGGTGAAAATTATGTCTCATTTACCAGTTGGGGAAGCAGGCACTCTCAGCCCACAGGAGCTCACATTGACGCAGGACAACTTGGCAATCTCTATCAGAAGTGAGATATGTCTTCTCTTGGATTCAGCAGTTTCTTCTAGGAATTCACCAATTCAGCTTCTATAAATTCTCATCAAGATATACTTGATAATGGATGTGAAAGGATGCTTTTCTCCAGCATTGTTTATAGCAGCCTAAATTTGTAAACAACCTGAATGATCCAGCAATGGGAGCTGGCTGGACAAATAAAAGAAAATCCATAGCATGAAATACTGTGCAATGGTAAAGGAGAATGAGATAGACCTGTGTGAGCTACTGTGGAAGAGTCTCTAAGGTACGGGAATAAAATAAGGTACGAGACAGAGTGCCAGGTATATGTCCACTTACAGAGACAAAAGAAGAGGAGTGTGTGTGTGTGTGTGTGTGTGTGTGTGTGTGTGTGTGTGTGTGTGTAACTAGAATATTCCTGAAGGAGACAGAGGACAGGCTGTTCCCTCTGTGTTGGAGGAACAGTCTTAAATTTTACCATGGACATTTATTACTTTTTCCATTAAAAATAAAAGAGTTAATGAAAAGAGAGAGAGAGAGGACACTTGTTTGAAAGAACTGACAAATTAATAGCCTGTTCAAGGCACCCATGCTTTTTGGTCTTGTCTCCACAGCTGTCCCACCCGCATCACCAAGGCCAAGGTGTGGCCTCTCTCTTTCCCACACGCCCACGGACTCACATTGCCTTTCTTTCTTGAGGCCCTTGTGCGTGTCCTGTGAAGCTGGATTGATTGTACCAAGTTACAAAAGGGAATGTGAGGTGGGGATTGAGGACTGGGGTTGGAGGAGATGGCATCAGTAATTTTCTCTGGCCACAAACCATGGCAGGGGTGGGGGCAGGGGGAGGAAAAAAAATCTCAACTGGAGAAGACTCAGGAGTTCAGATCGTGGTTATGTGACCTTGAACATGTTACTGAACCATTCTGAGCCTCAATTTCCTCATCTGAGAGATAAGAATAATATTATAAACTCAGGATTG
>NW_007740711.1:15020-25241 GCF_000696425.1 Galeopterus variegatus | reverse complement strand
GCTCTGCTCCAGGCCTGTGGGTTGGCTCAGAGCTGCCCAGGGCCGCTGTGACTGGGCTTGGGCTGTCTGACCACAGGCCTGGGATGTCATGGCCTCATCACCACAATACATTGTACCCATCTGGACAGAATGTTGAAGCAGGCAGAGATGTCTGCCCAGGCTCCAAAGGAGGACAGCATCTGTTAGAAACCCCTATCCATCGTGCCATGTTAAAACAACTCTCCAGGTAGCCTTAAAAAGATAAATACTGTTCAGTTTCCTTAAACTCTATTTGAAGTGAAGAATTCACTTTCCCTGAAGTTGTGGCTATAGCAGTGTGTCAGTCTTGTACCTGAGTCCTGGCCTGGACATTTACAAACGAGGTAGCTTGAGCAAATTATTAAATTCTCTGTCTTAATTTCCTTATCTATAAAATGGGTATAATACCAAGTTTCCTAAATTCCCAGGTGACGTTTTACAACATTTCTGAAATCATGCTGGGCCTTATGGTTAAAGTCTATATTTAATTTGCTGTTGCTTCTTTTATTCACAATGATTCTTGTAAGATCACTGATATTTTTAATAGCTTTATTAATATTAGCAGCTTTATTCATGTACCATGCAATTCACCAATTTAAATTGTACAGTTCAATGATTTTAGTATATTCAGATTTGTGCATCTATCACCACAATCAATTTTAGAACATCACCCCCAAAAGAAAATCTACATCCTATATCACCCCCAGTCTTTCTATCTTTATGGATTTTCCTATTCTTGACATTTCTTATAAATGGAATCATACAACGTGTGGTCCTTTGTGACTGGCTTCTTTCACCTATTGTAATGTTTCCAAAGTTCATCCATGTTAGAGCATGTATCAGCACTTCATTTCTTTTTATGGCTGAATTAATATTCCACCTTATGAATATGCCACATTTTATTTATCCATTCATCAGCTATAGTTGTTTCTGCTTTTTGTCTGTTATATGAACACAGGTGCTATGAGAATTTGTGTACAGGTTTTTGTGTAGACATTTTTCCTTTCTCTTGGGTGTATTGCTAGGAATGGAATCGCTCGGTCATATAGTAACTTGGTAACTGTGTTTAAATTCTTGAGGAGCTGCCAGACTGTTTGCCAAAGTGGCTGCAACATTTTCTATTCCCACCAGCAGTGTATGATGATTCCAATTTTATAACTTCGTATAATGTATGCTATACGAAGTTATGCATTTCGCCACATCCTTGCCAACACTTGTTATCATCCGACTTTTTGATTGTAGTTGTTCTAGTGAGTGTAAGGTAGTATCTCACTGTAGTTTTCTTTTGCATTTCCCTGATGACTAATGATGTTTAGCATCTTTGCCTATTAGTCATCTGTGTATCTTCTTTGGAGAAATGTCTCTTCAGATCCTTTGCCCATTTTTAAATTGCCCATTTTTATATATCCTAGGTACAAGTCCCTTGCCAACTATATGATTTGCAAATATTTTCTCCCATTCTGTGGGTTGTCTTTTCACTTTCTTCATGGTGTTCTTTCATCACAAATATTCATTTTGACAAAGCTCACAGGATCTCTTTTTCTGTTCGCTGCTTGTATTTTTGGTGTTATAATTAACAAAGCATTTCCTAACCCAAAGTCATGAGGATTTACTTTTTTCCTAAGAATTTTAGAGTTTTAGTTTTGTGTTACATTTTCAGTTAATTTTTGTATATAGTTTGAGGCAGGGGTCCCGATTCGTTCTTTTGCATGTGGATATTCAGTTGTCCCAGCACTATTTGTTGAAAAGACCACTCTTACCCAGTTGAATTTTCTTGGCACTCATAATGAAAATTAATTGACCATAATTGCCAGGGTTTATTTCTGGATGCTCAATTCTGTTCCCCTGATTTATATGTTTATTCTCATAGAGACAGGACCACACTTTCTAGATCACTGTAGCATTGTCATTAGCTCTAAAATGAGGAAATATGAGTCCTCCAATTTTATTCTTCCTTTTCAAGATTGGTTCAGCTATTCTAGGTCTCTTATGTTTCCATATAATTTTAGGATCAGTTCGTCAATATCTGAAAAAAGGCATCCAGAATTTTGATATGGAATGTGTTGAATCTGTAGATTGATTTAGGATCTACAGAAGTATTGCCATTTTAACAATATTAACTCTTCCAATCCATGAATAGGATATTTTCCCTTTTATTTAGATTTTCTTTAATTTCTTCCAACAATGATTCAGTTTTCAAAATATAAGGTTTGCACTTCTTTTCCTTAATTTACTTCTAAATATTTTATTCTTTTTTATGCCATTGCGAATGGAATTGTTTTCTCAGTTTCATTTTCATCTTTCATTGCTGATGTATAGAAATATGACTACAAATGATTTTTGTATACTGAACTTGTACTCTGCAACTTTGCTGAACTTGTTAGTTCTAATAGCTTTTTTAGTGGATTCCTTAGGATTATCTGTACACAAGATCCTGCCGTATGTTTCTTTTCCCTTTCCAATCTGGACATCTTTTATGTCTTTTTCTTACCTAACTGCTCTCACTAGAATCTGGAGCACAATGTTGAATAGAAGTGTCAAGAGTGAACAGTCTTCTCTTGCTCCTGATCTTTAGGGCAAAGCAATCAGACTTTCACCATTACACGTGATGTTAGCTGTGAGGTTTTCATAGGTGTCCTTTTTCAGGTTGTGGAGGTTCCCTCCTATTCCTCATTTTCTGAGCATTTCTATCATAAAAGGATGTTGAATTTTGTCAAGTGCTTTTCTCTGCAGACATAACAGCCTCGTTTCCTAGAGCCCAATGTTTTGCTTGGGGAAAAAGGTCTTTGGATCTCTTCTCTCATTTTAGCACCAGCTCCAAGAGGAAGCATCTAAGTTATACCTAGCTGCCGACTTTGGGTCACCTAAGAGGAAATGAGGAACCCTTTCCCCTTATACCTTTAACTACAGCTGACCTTCCACTTGGGCCCTACTTGAACTGTCTTCTTGTGGCTTAAAAAAGGCCAAGGACTGATCCCCATTATGGGGTATGATCAGGGCCAGGGAAATCAAGAGGTGAATTTCATGACAATGACATCAGATTCTATGCCCTTTGGGGGATGAGGGTTAGCATGGAAAGTTGCTTTTTTCTCATCTTACACATAATTTTTCTCTCACTTCTACTCATGGGCATTTGAACCCAGGCATAAGACATATTCTCAACTCAACTGTTTTGCAAGTTTTTCATAGGTTTTTATTTTGCCGTTGCAGTCAAGGGGTAAGTTCTTTGAGGGCAGAGAACAAGCTTTAAATTTCTTTTGGACATTTCACAGAATTAGGTAAAATGTTTATCACATAACACAGACTTGATAAACACACTTTACTAATCATCTGTACTTTTTTAACAAAATTGTCGTATGTGAGACTTGGCCTGTCCACCACCATATTCCCTAGAGTTTGGAAGATGCTGAGCAGGAGAGAATGACACTAACACTTAAATGAAACAAGAAACTGAGACACAGAACCCTGGGGCCACCTGGATCCCTGGTGTCAGCCACCCTGTGTGGCTTTAGAGCTTCCAATGCATGACATGACAGGAGGGTTTACATGAGAGAATTGAATGTAGTGTCGAAAGAGAAGAAACACTGCCATGCCAACATTCTTTCAAAACTTCACAGTAAAAGAGGGTTGATAAAAGAGACTGTGTCAGTATCTGATGTCACGATGCAGATCATTCCACACAGTATTGTCTGTCACTCCCTGATGCAGTTTGAAAAGAGATGTTGACAAAGCATGGCATGATGGCATCATTAGATGGCACTGCCACACATGCCCCCTGGGGTATGACAAATGCCACCCACAGCTCGGGGAAGCTGCACTGCCTGGTGTCTTCTTCTCAAAGTGAAGATAACATGTCAAAGCTTTTGAGTTAAGACATTCTATCCTCTACTTCAATCCTCCCCCTTCCCAACCTAGGTTCTGATTTGGGGCATCACTAACATGGAAACCAGACTGCTCACTGGAAAACAAACAAAAAAAAAGGTCCATTTTATTTGCAAAACTAAATATATGTAAATCACTTAGCATAGTCCCCGGGTCATGCTAAATGCTCAATACACATTCACTCTTGTTCTATTATTATTACTCAATACAGCTTTCAGGGTATTTGTCTATGAACCTAAGGTCTCAGGTTAATCCTTTGGAGTGGGTTTTTTTCAGTAAAGATGAGTGGGGATTTCCTATTTTTGCTTCAGAGAAATAACCAGGGTGCTGTACCATTTTGCACAAACTGTGCTCTTATGCAAACAGGTGAACTGATTTGCTCATCAGAGTTAATGGGCAGGAATGGAGCTCAGGAGCTTAAGCAAGGCAGACGCGAATCAAGGTTCAATTCTGAAAAGGCTAGGTGCCCATAACGCGTCAGGTGCTGTGAGGCCAGTCTCTGCCTTGGAGGAGATCACCTCCTAGCAGCAGAGGAGAAGGCAGGGCTGTAAACACCCTAGTGTGTGCTCTGCTGTGGACTGCTCTGACACGGATCAGCAGGAGAGCTTCCCAGACGGGGTGACATTCGAGTGGGTCTGAAAGAATGAATAATTCATCAGGCGGCAAGGGGAGAAACAATTTTGAAATCTGTTTCTTTATCTGTAATATGAGAATAAAAAGGACAGCTTTCTCACAGGGGGCAGGACAGTCTCATGGCCAAAGATGTGGACTCTAACAGGCCTGGGGTTGACGTTTGCTCTGCCACCAAGATTTTGAAAAACAGCAACAATAATAGCAACTAACATTTAAACCAAAGATTTGGGTTTTTTGTTTGTTTGTTTTGGTCTATAAAAAAGGGACACTAATAACAGAACCTACTTAAAAAAGAAGACGCATGTAAAGAATTTGACCCATGCATGATGCATATAACACAGTCAATCCACAATAGGCAATTATTGCCATCACAGGGAGCTTGCGAGAATGAAATGAGACAGGAGGTGCAAGAACGATTTGTAAAATTAAATCTCTGGGATTATTACTCCAGGCAAAGGGAAGATCTTATGCAAAGGCAGGAAAGCTGAAGGGGTGCTGATTGTTTCTTAAAGAAAGGGCCCTTGAGTGAGGCAGGCGGGAAGGATGCATGAGAGGAACGAGATGGCATTTGAGTTGAATGATCAGCTAATCAGAGGCCAAAGGTCTTGCTTTAATTAATCAGTTATGTAATTAAACATATGAAACACAGAAAATCACAAGAGACAAAATTACCGTGACCATCCAGGCAAGCAGCAGAGCATGCCTGGGTCCTTGACATGATAATGTATTTATTAGTCACGTGTTTCTTTGGGAAATCACTTTTCTGATCATGTCTTTCACCAAATTTCTGTTAAGATTTTTCTAATTCATTTTGAAGAGTTCTTTATGCATTAAGGATGCCAATCTTTGTGTGTTAAATTTGTTTCTTATCAATTGACTTTAAATTCAATTTATGTTGTTTTCCTTCATTTGCATGTTGAAAAAATAATTTTCTATCTAAACATTAAATTTAAAAAAAGTTACTGTGACCATAATTTTATTTGGGTTGAAATTTTTATATTTTTAATAATGAAACAATGACATTATTATAAATAGCATAATATTAATACATAAGATTTTTCTTTAAGAATATAAAGAAAAGTTTAAATAACAGTAGCCATATATCCCCACACACAGATTTAACAGATGTCAACATCACGGTGTTTACTTTGGACCTTTAGGTTTCATTTTGTTTTTTAAGTAAAAAAATGTTATAGATACTGCTAAAGCTTCACGCTTACCCATTAGTGTGTATCACTTCTCAGGATGTTTGCACACGTTTACCAAATGTATGGTCCCATAGACAAAATATAACATTGTTCTGAGTGTTCTTAGAATTTTACATAAGTGATACCACACATACCATTTTATATCTTGCATATTTTACTGAACATGTTTTCAAGATGGATCCATGTTGTTAGATGTAGATATAGTTCATTCTTTTTAACTGCTCCATAATATTCCCTTTGAGGTTTATATTTTGGCCCAGCAATTCTGCTTCTAGATGTCTCCCTTGACAAAACTTCATGTATATACAGAAGGTGATATGCCCAAAGAAGTTCATTGCATAACAGTTTATAACAGTGAAAAAAGTGTTGAGAACCTGTTCCAGTCACCTATTGCTGCTCCCAAACTTGGTGGTTTAAATCAACAATAACACTATTCTGCTCATGAATCTTAAATTTGGGCAGAACTTGGCAGGGACAGCTCATCTTTGTTCTGTGCGGCATCAACTGGAGGGCTGGAAAGCTGAGGCCAGAATCACCTGCAGACTCACTCGCTCCCATATCTGGGGATTGATGTTGGCTGCTGGCTGGGACCTATGCTGGGACCCAGAGCACTACATGTGGCCTCCTCATGTGGCTGCTGGGCTTCCTCACAGCATAGCACCTGTGTTCCAGGAGCAAGTGTCCCAAGAGAGCAAGGCAGATGTGCATGGCATTTTCATGATCCAGCCTCAGAAGTTGTGTACCGTCACTTTTGCCACAATCAATTGATTGAGGCAATCACAAAAGTCCACCCAGGTTCAAGAGGAATGTCACAGTTACTTTTTAAGAAGAGCACACGGGATAGGATGTCTCAGTCCATTTGTGCTGCTATGACCAATAACCACAGACTGGGTAATTTATAAACAGTAGAAATTTATTTCTCACAGTTCTGGAGGCTGGCAAGTCCAAGATCAATGCATTGGCAGGTTCAATGTCTGGTAAAGTCTTGCTCATTGCTTCCAGGATGGCGCCTCATTGCTGCATCCTCCAGAGGGAATAAATACTGCGTCCTCACATGGTGGAAGGGATGGAAGGGAATGAACCCACCCCCTCAAGCAGTTATATAAGGACCCTAACAATCTGCCATATCACCTAACTCTCCATGGTAGGGGACACATACATACACAGAAATTTTAGTTTATTTGCTATTGTTGTTTTAAAAACTGTAGAAAGGTTGGTATCTCTTCTCAAGACATAAACATAATTGCAAGCAGAATTAAAAGAATGAAGTGTTTAGGAGGATATGAGGGGGATTTTGGATTGGTCTTTGTGCATCTGTGTATGAAGAGATCATATTAGGTTGAGTATCCCTTAATCAAAATGCTTGGGACAAGAAATGATACAGATTTCAGATTTTTTCAGATTTTGGAATATTTGCATATGCATCATGAGATATCTTGGGGATGGAACCCAAGTCTAAACACAAAATTCATTTATGTTTCATATACATCTTATGCACATAGCCTGAAGGTAATTTTATACAATATTTTATTTTTTATATATTTATTTTTATTTTTATTTATCAATGTACAATGAAGTTGATTTTCGTGTCTCTCTACCAAACAGCGTTTTAAATAAGTTTGTGCATGAAACAAACTGTGTACATTGAACCATCAGAAAGCCACCCAGGGACAATCTGTGGTTGGTTGGCATCGCCGTCATTCCTGATTCTGAATTTATATGACAGCCGCAAGCAATCACTTTCTTACAGTTACCCACAAATACTTTACAGAAAAAACAAATGACATACCATTAATACAGTGAAAAAATAATGCGTTTATCCATTAAACAACAGAAACAAACAACAGGCTTTCGGTCTCCACCCATGGTGCTGTGTTTTGATTAAAAGGTTACAGTACACTGTATTTTATAATTTTAGGTAAGAAGAGACATCAGATGCAGTTGAGAGACCAGGAAGTGGGTCCTCTAGGAATTAGGAGGCATTCTGCTGAATGGCTTTCTAAAATGTTTACTCCAGAATCATCTGCCTCATTAATAACTGTTTTTGTCATAGACATCTCTCTTTGATTTTATGAGCTGACATGAGTTCTTGTTCTGTCATGAGTGCATGCAGCTCTAGCTCTGCAATAAGCGGGTCACACAGGTTCAGCACGTCAATAGGCAGGCTTTCTGCAGTGTTGACAACCTCGTCTCTATCGTTACTATTATCACAGTCACCTGGATTCAGAACCATCTTGGCTATTTCACCACCAGTCAGTGAATGAACAACTGAAGTATCATTATCAATGCTAAAAACTTTTTACCATAGGTCACTGTCAAAAACCAAAAAGGCGTTTGAAAGCCACGAAGGTAGGAAACTGTGACAGGAAGTTTTCAGACTTGGAGGCAAACAGCCCTGGCATTGAACATCCCCTCTGAACAGTGAAGGGCACCGGGGGGGTCTTTTTTCCCTTGGGGACGCTGAGTAAACTGTGTCGTAGGCCTGCGTTTTGACTGCAACCCATCACGTGAGGTCAGGTGTGTAGAATTTTCCACTTGTGGTGTCATGTTGGCACTTGAAATGTTTTGGATTTTGGAGCATTTTGGATTTTGGATTTTCAGATTAGGGATGCTCAACCTTAGTTCCAGGCACAGAAAATATCTTCTTCCCATATAGAGAAGTCTCAGGAACAAGCACAGGGGAGTATCTTTATGGTTGTTGTTGTTTTCTTGAAGGGTGTAAAGAAATCTCCTGGTTCTACAAACCAAGGACTTCAGTAGAATTGTTGCAAAAACTATTTCCTTGAGGGTAATGTTCTCTCTGGGCTCCAGAAAACCCCTAAAAGAGGCTCTGGATGTCTTGTCTTCATCAGCAGGATAGTGGTTGAATTGGCATCTGGGCCCAGGAAGTCTGGATGTGAATACTGGTTTTGTCACTTGCTCTCTGTGTGACCTTAGTTAAGATTCTTAACTTCTTTGTGCTTTAGTTTCCTTATATGGACAATGAGGCTAATAATATCACTTATAATATTTTTGTAAGCACTAATTGTGTTAATTTATGAATTCTGCTTAGACATGACAAGCGCTTTAAAACCGTTAGCTCTTACTGGAAATCACAAGAAATCGCAGATTCAGAAAGTCAGAAGCAGCTTGCACCAAGTCCAGATTTAGTCATGAACACTATCCCTTATGAGCACCCTCAGAATCCTTCCAGGAGGTCAGATCATTAATGTCAGGCTCTCAATGGAAACCTCTGCTCTGTATTCCTTGGCGTTGGAGAGCTGGATTTGTCAGGATGGAACCTGCAGGATAAAGGATGCGCGCACATCACAGATGGTGGCAGGACCCCTCCTGCCTTCCTGTTACAGATACAGCAGCCTGGAGCTCCTGCTGGGGGCGTGGTGGCTACAGGTGGCGGTGGGAAGACGGGTCCTCTGATGAGATGTGAGTTTTCCTCCCAAATCCCCAGCTTTCCCCAGCTCTGCTCTGCTCGATAAAAAGCTCCTCTCCAGGCAAGGCTGGTGGTGGAGAATCAAAAGCGACCAGAAGGCCATGTTTCCTCCCAGTGGTGATGGGCTTGGGAGACAGACTTGGGTTCCTCTCTGCACTTATTAACCAGGTGACCTTGGGCAAATCACTCAGTTTCTTCAGCCTCTTTTGGTCAAAAGCCCATAAGGTTCTTTTGTGAGGAGAGTTTAGCACGACGCCTGACCCAGGGTGAGCTTGGGGTGGGTGGGTGAGGGGCGCTCCCACCCTGAGGAGGGCTGCTCTGGGTGCGGGTGACGTCCCTTCCCTCTCCGTCACCCCTGACCTCACGGGCACAGCGCTGGGAAGCTCCCGGGTCTGGAGAGTGATGGTCCCCTCTGCCCCCTGGGATGATTCCTGGAATCGCGGACCCCGGGACCCGGCGTCACTCTGGGGCCCGGATGGCCATTGTCGCCCGCTCAGGGTGCTGTTTGCTGCCCGTCACCTTTAACCATGGCCATCTGGGCACCCTCCTCGAGAGCTGCCCGTTATTCCTTCTTTTCCTGCCAGATCCAGGGGTACATGCAGAACCTGGACCCCGGGTTGGGGCGATACGACGGTCAGCGGGGAGGCAAAGAAAGTTCTCAGGGCCCCAGCGACCCTCGAGTCCCTGAGCCCGGTGATGTTTACAAGCCCAGAGCGCTCTGACCACTGATCGTGGCCCTGGCGTTAGGGTGTGTGCGGCCGCCGTGTCCGGATGTCCCCCTCGGGAGCGGGCAGTGCCCGGTCGGGTGCCCTGCGCCCAGGCGCCCGCCTCCCACGCGATCGCGGGGAAGGGACACCGTCTCTACTCGGTCCCCTCTGTAGCTGGTGTCGCGGACGGGTCCGCCAGGGGAGGATGCAAGGAAAACGGGACGGGGGAAGGACTGGACGAGATGTCCGACGCCCTGCCCTGTGTCCCCCCACAGCGAGTGGCACCGCAGGACAGAGCGGGCAGAGCCGCGGCGCTTTGATGTCACACGGCCACGCGGTGGCG
>NW_007740711.1:14098-14410 GCF_000696425.1 Galeopterus variegatus | reverse complement strand
GGGAGCTGGCGCCACGACTCGAGCGCTCCCCTAACACGCCCTGAGGGCTTGTCCCGGACCGGGGGCGCGACCCGAGGTGTGGGTCTCTCCCCTGTCCCTTGGTACGCATGCCTGCTGGACGCATTCGCTTACACCTACCGCTGGAGCTTACAGGAGCCCTTTAGAGGTCTTCTTCCCTTTACAAGTAGGGAAACTGAGGCCCGAAGAATTAGGAGTCCTGGGTTTAGTCTCAGCTGAGAGGCCCCGGGCAAACCACTCTCCTGTCCGTAAAGAGGAAGGGGGTAGGACTAAGGGGAAAGGAAGGACCCTCAG
>NW_007740711.1:8352-13903 GCF_000696425.1 Galeopterus variegatus | reverse complement strand
AAGTAGGGAAACTGAGGCCCGAAGAATTAGGAGTCCTGGGTTTAGTCTCAGCTGAGAGGCCCCGGGCAAACCACTCTCCTGTCCGTAAAGAGGAAGGGGGTAGGACTAAGTGGAAAGGAAGGACCCTCAGGGACCCGGGAGGTCGAAGTTAACCCATTTTGGGTGTGAAAAACTGAGGTTTAATATTTGGCCAAAGCCACCCTGTTCAGAGATGGTATTCAACCAGGGTCGTTTGCCACCAAGTCTGTGAACTTCCTGTTACAGTCTCCTTCCTACCTCCTAGACTTTCGAACACTTTTTTGGTTTTTAACAGGGACCTACAGTAAGAGTTGTATGTCACATCCCTACCCTATGTGCACAACTCTCCCTACCCTATGTGCACACATTCGTCTGTCTATATGAAAACAACACTTACCCTTAATTAGTGTGATGCACTTTTCTTTTTTTTATTTTTTATTTCATGCTGTGTCTTTTCTGCCTTTCTTTCAATGCTGGGGTGTGATCTGCTAAAATGATATCACTACTCACTAATGGGTCTTTAGTTACAGTTTGAAAAACACTATCTTAGGTGTTGTTTGGGCTCTTCTGGTTGTGAAAGTCAGTGGAAAGCTGTCTACGTAAGAGGCCAAAGTCAATACCAAGTACAGGTGCCAGGAGACTGTGATTCTCCGGGAGTCACCTGGAGTTGTGCTAAAGGGCAGATTCTGGCTCAGTAGCCCAACGGCGTGATTCCCGCATTTCTAACGAGCTCCCCGTGATGCTGACCACTCCACACTTGGAGTGGCTAAGTCTCCTTAACAACGTCACCATGAAGTATGTTACAATGAAAGCAATTCTGAGACCAAATTCTGCTGTATGTACAAATATCTGTGAATAAGTAGGCACAAAACCTAGATTCTGCCTGCTCTTGTGACGTTCCTACTCCTTATCCTTTCAAGTCCTTCAACAAGAACCTTGAGGAAGGAGCCCAAACCCACTCTTTCATGGTGATAGAATTTAAGGTAGGCAGATGTTATTCGGCCAGGGAACTTACTTTGTAGTCTTCTTCCACTCAGAGTGGATCTGTAATAAAGTTTGAGCCAATAGGATGTGAGCAGAAGGGATATATCCAACTCCCAGGCTCTCCTGACAGATAGTTTGGCTTGTCCAATTTTAAAGACAACTTAAAACTTGTAGTCCAACTTAAAATAGAAGACAAGTGCATTGAGTTCCTTGTTTTCCCTTTCTGCAATAGAAAAATGGAAGTGCCCATAACTCAGCTCTGACTGTGCAGAAAAGGACGATGCCCTAGAGCCATGGATGGAAGGAACCTGGATTCCTGAATCATTGCATGGAGCAGAGCTGCCCCTTCAAGCAGGACCTCTCACCTAGAGGTGGTTATGTGAGAGAGAAATAAACTGTCTTCTTTAAACCACTGTATTTGGGAGGCAGAAAGGTTGTCTCTTTGTTACAGCAGTATACTCTAATTAATTTAGGGTCCTCTGAAGCAAATGCAACAAAATTCTGATGGCAGAATCAACTCACTGTTTCATCTAATCAGGTAAAAGTAGCCTCCGTCCAGTGTGGGGGTGGCAGAGGGAGGGAAGGAGAAGATAGGACCAGAGTTCTAAACCTCAGGCATTGGATTCTGGGGCTGCTTTCCTGCAAGCATGGAGATATGCCTGTATATGTCTTTCTAGCCATCCACATACCATTAACACCACCCATTTCACCAACAGAGTATTTTTAGTAGTTCTTAATTAACAAACCCTCACTGGAAGATTTAGAAAGCAATTTTGAAGCTTAGGGTCCTTCATATGTTTACTAATTGCCCCCACCCCCTCTGCCTTGGACATCACGTACAGTTAATTTACACACACATATCCCTCCTTTATCGATACTGAGGTATTTTAAAGTAAATGCAGATGATATCTTACCTTCTGTTTTTCTCAGAGTGTTGTTATTCACCTCCTGTCTTACTTCCTTTATTGCATTAAAGAACTTCGGCTCAAGCCCTGTTTCGCATAGGATGGAAACCCCCCTCCATCTCCAATAATCCTCAGTGGGGGGCCTACCTTTATCTCTGTCACCCCATTTCTTGCTTCTCCTGACTGCTCCACTTTGGATCTCATGCCACATGGTTGTTTCTTCTCTGATGCACGTCTACACAGAATTCACTTTGGGGGAGGGTTGGCAGGCAGCAGATGGGGGCAGAGTTACGTTGCAGTATGGTGCTGCTAATTATTTCAACATTTAATAGTAGACAGCCCTATTTTTTGCAGAAGTCCTTCAGCCATCCTCACATCAGGACACTTCTCACTTATGAGCCTCGCCCCTAGCTGGCTCCTCTTCCCTCTGGCTCTGTGTCTTATGGTCTTTCTCCCTCTCCCATCCGCCTTCCCTCTGCTCCCTGGCTCCTTATCCAGACAAAAAAACCAAGTGCCCCCAATTTGTTAAAACAACTTTCATCATCCCACTCTCCTTCTCCCTCATTCTGTACTTTCTTCCAGGGCCCATCTTTTCATCCCACCTGTGCTATCGGGGAATTCTGCCTGATGCAAATAAACACGCAAATACACAAATAAGCACATGAGAAGTCTCTTCCTGTCTGGGCAGCTCACAAAATAATTTCTTTCCCCTCCCTAGCTCCACGTCAGTCTAATCCAGGTAATCCTTTGCTTAAGTCTCTGCAGCCGCCCCTAGCTAGCTTGGCTCATCACCATTGCCATGGTTACTGGGCCCTTAGTGACCTGGCCCTGCTCCCTCCATCTCAGTCTCATATCTTCCCGCTTGCCCACGACACCCCGTGCCACTCACGCCCAGCCACGCCGCGTTCTCTCAATGGCTCCCCTTCTCTCTCCTTGCCATGTGCGCTGAAGGGCTTCCTCCTGCCCGTTGGCTGCTGCCTCATCACCGCTCAGAAGCCCCCCTGGTTTCTCAGGCTGAGTGAGCAGCTCCTGCAGCCTCCGCTGGACTGTCTGTCCTAGCACTTAAAACTCATCTAAGGAGTTTTAGCTTTACTTGTCTCTCTCCCCACCAGATGGAACTTCTTGAGGGCACGAATACCTCCAGAACAGCTTTATATCCTATTGTATCAGCCCGTTTCTGTCGCTCATAACAGAATACCTGAAACTGGGTAACATTTAAAGAAATGAAATTTATTGCTTATAATTTTGGAGGCTGGGAAGTCCACAGTCCANCTCAATGGCTCCCCTTCTCTCTCCTTGCCATGTGCGCTGAAGGGCTTCCTCCTGCCCACCAGCTGCTTCCTCATCACTGCTCAGAAGGCCCCCTGGTTTCTCAGGCTGGGTGGGCAGCTCCTGCAGCCCCCGCTGGACTGTCGGTTCTAGCACTTAAAACTCGTCTCAGTAGTTGTAGCTTTACTTGTCTCTCTCCCCACCAGAAGGAACTTCTTGAGGGCACGGATACCTCCAGAACAGCTTTATATCCTATTGTATCAGCCCGTTTCTGTCGCTCATAACAGAATACCTGAAACTGGGTAACATTTAAAGAAATGAAATTTATTGCTTATAATTTTGGAGGCTGGGAAGTCCACAGTCCAGGAAACACATCTAATGAGGGCCTTCCTCTTGCTGGGAGCTCCACAGAGCTCTGTGGTGAGCAGCGTATCATATGGAGAGAAGGGGGTGAGCACGAGAGCTCATCTGCTCACTCACTGTCCTTATAAAGCCATAAAAACCACACCTGTTACTCCACGAATGGATCAACCCATTCACAAGGATGCAGTCCTCGCAATCTAATCACCTCTTAAAGACCCCATCTTTCAGTTACCATGACTGCATTTCCCACCCTCTTAATACTATTATAATGGAGATCGAGTTTCCAATACATGAACTTTGGGGGAACACGTTTGATCCAAAGCATCTATAGACGATCACCTAGCAGGCAGCCTTCAATGCATGTCACTTAAATGACTGACTGAACATAGGAGACCTGTCACTCACCTAGGAAGGTAACATCTGACTGAAGGACAGCTTGGAAGAAAGGGACTGAGGAGCAGCATGCAGCTGCAGGGCTGCAGAGGAAGGGGGACATTCTGGGCAGCAGGTCCACTCACTGGCTGTAAGCCTTTAGTTTTCTTCCATACCAGTGGGCCAGACCTCTGTCCTCTTCTTTCTCTCTCTTTGGGGGACAGTGTCTCCTCCCCACTCCACCCCCAACACCCACCCTATCAATGAGCACTGACTATGCCTGTCGTTCATGGGATGGGCTTGTTGGGTGCAAAAAGCTGCTACTCCCAAAATGGGCTTTGACAGGCTGAAATAAAGAAGAGGCCTTAAGTTCTCTCTGACTGCACCCCCCCTCCCCCATCTCTCAATTCTCTGTCACTCTCCAAAGCACAGGATGAAGCTGTTTCCTTATCTGCCTAAAGTCTGGACCCACCGAAGAACTTAACTCATATCACAGGAAGGAAGACTGGAGGGTGTCAACACTCCTGGACTAACTTTTATCACAGACCATTGTCTTCTATTTCAGTCCCATTCAGTATTTTAAAGAAAATCATTTCCCAGTCACTGTCTGCTCTGCAGGCCAGATAGACTTTGTCCCAGGACATCGTATGTTCTCCAGGCCTATTGCCTCCCCTAAGAATCATTACTCCTGCACCCCCATCTCCCATTCCCTATGGAGATGGGTATGTAAGCTCTGCACCCCAGTGGAAAATTGGCACATTACTCTCTTGTGATTCCCCTGTGCTTTGCTTTCTCCCAGCACCTTAAATAACAAAATTTGTTATGCCTTTTCTTCTTATTGATCTGAATTTGTCACTGGTTTTTATTAATGAACCTTTAGGGATGAAGTTTTCCTTTGGCCCCTACAGGCTGAACAATGGGATGGGCACTAGAGGTGGGCTTGTCCTTCCCCTGAGCCTCAGTGTCCCAGAAGGGCACCTCTAATATCTTTGGTGACCATGGAGTGGGTTCCCCTTTTGCAGAGGCGGGCAGGGCATTCCAGGATGTCTGAATGTCTGAGAGACATTACTCTCTGACCCTCTTCCAAACTTACCCATCTTGAGAAGATTGCATCCTCTCTGGATGGAGGGGCTCTATCAATCAGAATAGGCTAGGCCAAATTGTGGTAACCAATTTTATATCCCATGCCAATCTCTGGAATGGGATATAAAACCACAGTGATGTGTTGGCTCTGTCTCCCATGACATGCCCATTATGAGTCAGCACAAAGGCTCTAATCATTGTGGTTCCTCAAGGGCTCAGGCTGATAGAACCGCCACCACCTCAAGCCAGTTCATAAAGGAATGCTCTAGCGGGGCCACACTGGCAATGAAGTGCTCTGGCCTAGAAGGACTCACTTCAGATTGCCCACAGCTCGTTGGCTGTACCTAGTCACATGCCCCACCTGACCACACGGGGTGGGGGGGCAGGAAGTGCAATCCTACCACAAGGTGGGGACGAGGAATCCTTAAGACAGCACTGGTGACTGTGTAGAGGGTGAGGAAAGAAAAGTCTAAAACAGAGGAGAAAAAGGGAAAACGAAGGCTTTCAGAGAATTAGGCAAATCTGATTGACCTTGAGGCACAACAGCTCCAACTTTT
>NW_007740711.1:5307-7880 GCF_000696425.1 Galeopterus variegatus | reverse complement strand
ACTGATTTCCAAATCTTAACTAAATAGTAACTGCTGGTTTGTATTTTACACACACACATGCACACACAAAAACCCCCCGTACAAGGGTCTCACATTTTCTCATGTGTGAAGCAACAAGCCTGATTGCTAGATTAAGCAACGGAAATTAATTATTACAGTAATTACTCGGCCACTAAATATTTGAACGCTAGACCTGACACTGCAGTCCTGGGAGCTACCTTCAGCTTCCTGAACACATTAATATCACAGGGCAGCTCATGCCAACACATTTTTAAGGCCTTTCCTATGCTGCACCACGCCAATGTGAGCCAGGTGCATTTGTTTTGGTCCGTAGGGGGCTGTACACCTCAAG
Source organism: Galeopterus variegatus (assembly GCF_000696425.1). Taxonomy (NCBI): domain Eukaryota; kingdom Metazoa; phylum Chordata; class Mammalia; order Dermoptera; family Cynocephalidae; genus Galeopterus; species Galeopterus variegatus. The sequence goes on along the minus strand of NW_007740711.1, from coordinate 7,528 downwards.
CCACAAAAATATAGACAGCTGGCTTCTGGCACCCATCGCTCCAGGCCTGAAATCAAATGCCTACAAATTAGGACCCTCAGTCTTCAGGGTGGCCGTTCAGCTGGGTGTCTACACACGCAGCAGGAAAACTCTGGTTGAACAATGGCAGAAACCAGAAAGTAGCTGCTAGGACAGGATCACACTGAAGCCACTGTCCCTGAAGGAAGGGACCTGTCTGTCTCTGAAGGAAGGGACCTGTCACCCGGAATCCTAAAGCTGGGGGAAGCCATGCTGAGGTGTCTGTGGGCGGACCTATACAATTCCTTCTAGGCCATGGCTTTTTGTTTCCTTTTCCATCGTATCCTGGGCACATGGGCCTCCCCAGGGGAATGGCCTGCCTTCTCCCCTGAGGCCAGGTCTGTTGAGGGTGGAGAAGAGATTCCATGTTGTGAACATATCCAGGAAGCTCTACACTACAGGCCTCTCTAGCAAGAAAGAAGGAAGTCCCCCATCGCCCCCCAACATCCGCATCCAGCCCAGCAAGGACCACCAAACCACCACCAGTAGCGCCCCAGGTTCCCAAGTCAGGGCAGTGGGGGGCTGAAAGCCTCATCCATGCCCCCAACATCCGCATCCAGCCCAGCAAGGACCACTTAACCACCGCCAGAAGCATCCTGGGCTCCTGAGCCAAGGTAGGGGGGCACTGAGGTTGTTAGCCAAGCCCCCCTGATGTCCGCATCCAGCCTGATGATGACCCCAAGCCACCACCAGAAGCCCCCTAGACTCCCCTGACAGAATGAGAGGGTTGCCATGTGCTTCAGCCATGCCCCACCTTCCCTCCTTCCTCTTCCTCTTAACCCTCCCCCTCCACTTTCTCCTCTCCCCGCACCAACTGCTCTGTAACAACATCTAAGAATGTAAAAAATGAATGAATAAATAAATCTAAAAAGAAAAAAATGTAAATCAAAATTGTAAAGCTACAGTTTCTATATGACTAATAAGTTACCAAAATTTAAAAAAATGATTAGATGTCATCATTATTATGCATGTCTGGGTGTTCTGATAATGCATCTGCATTTTTGGATGAGTGGTAATATAAAATAATACATGAATCATAATTTATTTTATCAAATTTATTTTCCTAGCTTTCAGTTAAAGCACTAATTTTATAATAATCATATAATAATTTTATAATAATCAAGATCTGCATTTAATTTTTGTTCTGTTCACAGTAATGATCTAAAATATTTTTAAATGTAATTGTATTCAAATGTCCCCAATTTGAATATATTTAATCAAAAATGTAAATGAAAGCACTTGCAAAAATTCGGAAAAAAAAAAAGGCGGAGAAAAAAGGAAGTCCCCCCTGCTCGCCACCACCTCTTCGTTTCTTCCTGCTGGGGCTCTGCCTTCCTTCAGGAGGTGCGTGGCGGTCACTGCAGCTGAAGCCGGCCCAGGCGTTCCAAGAACGGATTTATGGGAGGAAAAACTTTCCGGCTGCTTGTTCTTTTCGCACCTTGGGCTGGGATTTGAGCTCAGCAGCATGGGGATGTCCACACAACTTTTTGTACTTGTTTTTCATAAGTCACCCACTTAAAACCACTATTTTAGGACATCTGGAGTCTCCAGGTAATTCTCCCTGACACGATCCCATTGTTCCTGCTTTAAAACTGTCAGTCTGTTCAACTCAGAAAACATGAGGCCACATGTCAGAGAGTTTTAAAGGCTGTGGCTTCACTAAAAGCCAAACAAGAAACTCCAGTGTGCCTGCGTGTCTGAAACTTGCCTAGAGTTTGCATTCTGTAGGTCAAGGCCAGAGCTATTTCGATCTTCTCCAAAACAATGAGTCCTCCAAGCAAATACTTAAGCTTAAATATTACAAATTGGCCCCCAATGATTGCTGTTCCTCTTGAAAACTATCAATGTCTATCGATAAAGAGAAATCGATAAGATAATACTAATAGCAGTGGCATTTGGCACCTTATTTTCTGAGTTGAACAGACTGACAGTTTTAAANCATTAATATCACAGGGCAGCTCATGCCAACACATTTTTAAGGCCTTTCCTATGCTGCACCATGCCAGTGTGAGCCAGGTGCATTTGTTTTGGTCAGTAGGGGGCTGTACACCTCAAGCCACAGAAATATAGACAGCTGGCTTCTGGCACCCATCTCTCCAGGCCTGAAATCAAATGCCTACAAATTAGGACCTTCACTCTTCCGGGTGGCCATTCAGCAGGGTGT
>NW_007740711.1:2838-3091 GCF_000696425.1 Galeopterus variegatus | reverse complement strand
TCATAAGTAGCAGAGGCAGGACTCAACCAGCTTTGTCTGACCCCAGAGCCCATGGACCCAATGACTGTGTGGTACCATAACCCACTACCAAATGCTTCAGTGCTGCCCCAAGAGAACTGGAACTTACACTGATGACTTGCTGCCCCCGACTGGTACTTTTCAAGCCAGCCCGTCCCATCATTGGGCAGTTCTAATGATTAGAAACTTCTGGCTGACATTCAGCTCATATCTACATCCAGGAAGCTTCACTCAT
>NW_007740711.1:0-704 GCF_000696425.1 Galeopterus variegatus | reverse complement strand
TGGAGGCGGAACATTCTACAGCCCTAAAGAAGACTACAACTCCTTCTGCAAAGCCCCCCAATGTAACATATCCATGTCCAGACCAGGTGCAGACTCAGCATCTGAATCCAACTCCAATCACAGCTCAACCTTTCGATCTGGCACTTACAATAACTGCAGTACCAACTATAGAGGCTGAAAATTCTACATCACTGGAGAAGAGTACAGCTCCACATCCACCCCAGGCCCAGACTCAGCATCCAAAGTTGACAGAGTAACAGTTAAACCTTTGGACTTGGAACTTACCATAACTACAGAACATACTACAGAGCTGAAACCTTCTCCCACCAGGCAGGANAGGACTGATGAGCACCTTGTGGGGAAGAGGCTTGGGGACATGGCAATCTGTCCTCTGCAGTTACACATGTGGATGTGGAGCTCACCATGACTATTCCAGAGCCTAGTGCAGAAGTTGAACCTTCTACACTCCCTTGAAAACAGTGAATTTAATGTAGTCCCACAAGAGGCCACAGCTCAGAGTCCAGATCCTCTTAAGGAGGTAGGCCTTTCTCCAGTGCAACAAGAGGCCCCTGCTGGGCCACCAGAGTCCTCTAAGAAGGTTGAACCATCCCACCAGGAGACTCCAGGTCTGCAACTAGAACCACCTAAAGAGGCTGAACCTTCTCCAGTCCCCCAGGAGGCTGCAGCTCCACCTTCAGAGCCAC
>NW_007740710.1:11544-28795 GCF_000696425.1 Galeopterus variegatus | reverse complement strand
TACTTTAGTCCACATTTGCAATATAGGGATAAAAACAGCTCAAGAAATTTGTAAGAGTTACATGAGATAATACAAAAGAAGTACTTCTCATAGTAGATGGTACATAGAAAGTACTCAATAAATAGTATTTATATTATTGTTATTAGCAGTACCTGTATTGTTAAAATGTTATTCCATGTGGTAGAAGAAATAATATTGCAATGAGTGATTATCATAAAGAATAACAAAAATGTATTAAATTCAATTCAGTAATTCTATGTTTTGTTAGAAGAGTTCTTATAATTGTTACTGGGGTTTTATTTTTGTTTTGTTTTGATAGCTTTGTTACTTATTAATGGTGTAGAGTTACTGCTATTTCTCTATTTCTCATATCTCAGTTGCCAGGCACAAAACTTTTAATTTTCTTTAACTTCTCCTTCTCCCGTCTACTCATATATCCACTGAGTTACAGGTCATCTACTTTGAGCCATTGCAATACTCTTTCTTTCAGTCTCTGACCTGCTATTACCTATTGTTGTAAGCTCAGATTGGGCTCTCACTCCTAGACAATCTCTTTAGCCATGCTCCATACAGTCTTATGGAAAACTGCCCTTCTAGCCTATTACCTAAACAACTTCATATTCTGAACCCTTACTTCTATCCAAAATATCTTACACATGATTTCAGCACCTGTCTTGAACATTGACATGGTCATTTTTGGAATATTTTTCTAGTCTCCTGAGATGACATCCCTTTATTTTCTACCTAACCAAACTGCCCTTTTCTCCAGAGACAACTCAATTTCTTCCCTGATTACAAATGTTTAGGCCAGAATTTTAACTCTTATTGCTGAAAACCTGACCCTTTCTTTTGCTGGTTAATCATGTACATACACATTATACTTCATGTTTCTTCATATTTAATTTTTATGAATCAATCATATTGCTATTTAGCATTTTTTGTTAGTCTTGAATTCACATGTATATTGCAAGTTCCTTGAGAAATCTTTCTCTTTGAATCCCCAGAAACAAGACTTCAAGAGATAATTATTATTGGCTCATAAAACTTCTTCCTTTATTCACTAATATATTTAATTTTTAATTCTTGCTACTGGTAGGTATAGATGTACTCATACTGATGAAATAACATATGCAGTATGTGACGTGTAAACTATTTACATTTCTGTAGTATTTTTATTAGTACCATTTAATTCCAAAATGTTTTCTTCTTTTATTCAAAGATTGAAAGGTATGAATTACATCAGTATGTCAGACTAAAGCCAGCAGTCTAATGATAACAAGATAGAACTTTTGATTCAAACTTGATAGGACAGTTATGTCAAAATAGAGCACAAAAGTAAGAGTTTAAAAGAAATATCTTCATGAAACATTTCCTTGGGGGAAATCAGTGACCTATCTTTTCATAGGTGCTTCTTTGGTTGACAATCAATACTTGTGTTTGTGTATACAGGTGAAAAACTGAAATATGACCAGCAGTTTTTCTATCTGATGAATGTGGAAAGCCAGCTGTCAAGTAACTACAACCTATGTCCTTATGCATCAATACATCACTTGCCAAAATGTATTGTGTATCCACAGATCATACACTTAAAATCTGCACTGTATTTTCAGACTGAATTTTTATTTTTTGATAGTATGAAAACTGTCCTCTAACTCTTATTTTATTCTTTTTTGACAGTTCAGCAATTGATGCCAATGAGCAATTTGCATTCTTCTTGGTCAATTTCTTAAGTAATTACAAGTAATAAAATACATAGTATTTTTATTTTATGGCTTTTTTGATCTCCTCTTAAAGTTCACATGTAAATTGCCCCATAAATTTAATGTTCAATGTCATATTATTTGACATTAAATTTACCTACAATAAATGTAGCCACCCAACCTAATTAAGCAAAATTCATGCTGTAAAGTAACAAATAAGCTTTAAAATTCACCTAGAATTGTGGCATTCCGTATGTGTTTTTATGGATTCTGTTATTATATACAAATTGTAATAGGAAATATACTTTGATTTACATTAGAATACATTCTGATATATACCTAATCGTACATTTTATAAATAATATAGAAATATACTTAACATATATGTATATACATATATGAAATCAGATCATTATCCAAATGACTTTTACATTTTGAAAGCTGGTGAAGACTAAATATCATGCAGCCAATGTTCTTTTTCTGTCATGCAGATGATGCATAAATAAATGATATGCCTGCCTGAGTGTCTATTACAAAGGGGATTTGGAATAATAAAATAAATACAAAGTAATTCTGATTCTAAAAATTTTTAAAAAGTTAATAATTTCTAAGAGTTCTGATTCTAGATTATTCTCAGAAGTATAACAAAATATAAATTACATAAACATGACTTTCATATTTACAAAAGACATTTTGTTGAGTCAATAGCACCTATTAGATACTAGTATCCAAAACTTCAGAAAGTCGATAAAAAAAATGGAATCCTCTAGAAAATCCATACCTCCCAGAATCTATGACATTGTTCTTTTAATGAGGCAGTTATGATTCAAACCAAAATGTTTATCGTACCCAAATACTTTGCAAATCTCTGATAATTCTTGCAGTGGAGACGAGGTGAATGAATACGTAAAACTAACATTACTGTTTTATAATTTTTAAAACATGTGCTTTAGGCTAATAAAAACTGCTTTGCATTTTTAAAACACGTTTATAGGCTGATAGCATGAATTTTTAATACAAAGCACATAATAGTTTATTTTGGACTTACTATCCAATATATCTGTAGGACAGATAGGAAAAGATGTGGGCCTATTCAATCCCATAGCTCTTTCTTATTTCTCTCCTACTAAAATTTTGTATATGCATATTCAAAGCCTACTCCAGGCAAATTTGTGAAATAGGGTAAGTGTGTTTAGGTTGCCTTTTATTCTTCTAGACATATTGCTCTTACAAAGCCCAGAGCATAGTTGTAATGATTGGACTAAATATACTTATTTATCCGTTGTTCATTTATTCAATCATTTTTTAAAAAGCTCAAAAACACATAGCTATCGAATGCCCTTATGTGACAGGAAGTGTGCTAGGTGTTAGTAATCATTAGTTTATTTACACACATGGTCCCTCGTGGAACTTACCTTCTAGTATAAATGTTATACAGGGAACNACCATGCTTCCCCAAGGGAGTGTGTGCACATGTGTGAAACAAACACAAGTGCACAGTGCTCGGAAATTTTATACTTACTTGTGCATTCAGTATAAACACATGTTGAAGAACTTCAGAATTTTTCTATGCTTAATTTAAAATATGAATCATTTTTGTAACAAAAGAGGATATCTATAAATCATTTATCATAAACGTGACATTTAGAGAACAGTCAATAATTGTTAGCTGTTGTTATCATCATCATAATTCCATTAATTTATTCTTTCTTTACACATATCTGTTGAACACTTACTAAAATGCCAAACTGAACTAGGTACCAGATAAACAAAACAGATAAATGAATTCTCTTCTTGGAATTCAAAGTTATATCATTACTTTTTACTCAGCTATGGAATTTTTACTTTAGTCCACATTTGCAATATAGGGATAAAAACAGCTCAAGAAATTTGTAAGAGTTACATGAGATAATACAAAAGAAGTACTTCTCATAGTAGATGGTACATAGAAAGTACTCAATAAATAGTATTTATATTATTGTTATTAGCAGTACCTGTATTGTTAAAATGTTATTCCATGTGGTAGAAGAAATAATATTGCAATGAGTGATTATCATAAAGAATAACAAAAATGTATTAAATTCAATTCAGTAATTCTATGTTTTGTTAGAAGAGTTCTTATAATTGTTACTGGGGTTTTATTTTTGTTTTGTTTTGATAGCTTTGTTACTTATTAATGGTGTAGAGTTACTGCTATTTCTCTATTTCTCATATCTCAGTTGCCAGGCACAAAACTTTTAATTTTCTTTAACTTCTCCTTCTCCCGTCTACTCATATATCCACTGAGTTACAGGTCATCTACTTTGAGCCATTGCAATACTCTTTCTTTCAGTCTCTGACCTGCTATTACCTATTGTTGTAAGCTCAGATTGGGCTCTCACTCCTAGACAATCTCTTTAGCCATGCTCCATACAGTCTTATGGAAAACTGCCCTTCTAGCCTATTACCTAAACAACTTCATATTCTGAACCCTTACTTCTATCCAAAATATCTTACACATGATTTCAGCACCTGTCTTGAACATTGACATGGTCATTTTTGGAATATTTTTCTAGTCTCCTGAGATGACATCCCTTTATTTTCTACCTAACCAAACTGCCCTTTTCTCCAGAGACAGCTCAATTTCTTCCCTGATTACAAATGTTTAGGCCAGAATCTTCACTCTTATTGCTGAAAACCTGGAATATACTTAACATATATGTATATACATATATGAAATCAGATCATTATCCAAATGACTTTTACATTTTGAAAGCTGGTGAAGACTAAATATCATGCAGCCAATGTTCTTTTTCTGTCATGCAGATGATGCATAAATAAATGATATGCCTGCCTGAGTGTCTATTACAAAGGGGATTTGGAATAATAAAATAAATACAAAGTAATTCTGATTCTAAAAATTTTTAAAAAGTTAATAATTTCTAAGAGTTCTGATTCTAGATTATTCTCAGAAGTATAACAAAATATAAATTACATAAACATGACTTTCATATTTACAAAAGACATTTTGTTGAGTCAATAGCACCTATTAGATACTAGTATCCAAAACTTCAGAAAGTCGATAAAAAAAATGGAATCCTCTAGAAAATCCATACCTCCCAGAATCTATGACATTGTTCTTTTAATGAGGCAGTTATGATTCAAACCAAAATGTTTATCGTACCCAAATACTTTGCAAATCTCTGATAATTCTTGCAGTGGAGACGAGGTGAATGAATACGTAAAACTAACATTACTGTTTTATAATTTTTAAAACATGTGCTTTAGGCTAATAAAAACTGCTTTGCATTTTTAAAACACGTTTATAGGCTGATAGCATGAATTTTTAATACAAAGCACATAATAGTTTATTTTGGACTTACTATCCAATATATCTGTAGGACAGATAGGAAAATATGTGGGCCTACAATACAAAGTAATTCTGATTCTAAAAATTTTTAAAAAGTTAATAATTTCTAAGAGTTCTGATACTAGATTATTCTCAGAAGTATAACAAAATATAAATTATATAAACATGACTTTCATATTTACAAAAGACATTTTGTTGAGTCAATAGCACCTATTAGATACTATTATCCAAAACTTCAGAAAAAACTTCAGAAAGTCGATAAAAAAAATGGAATCCTCTAGAAAATCCATACCTCCCAGAATCTATGACATTGTTCTTTTAATGAGGCAGTTATGATTCAAACCAAAATGTTTATCGTACCCAAATACTTTGCAAATCTCTGATAATTCTTGCAGTGGAGACGAGGTGAATGAATACGTAAAACTAACATTACTGTTTTAAAATTTTTAAAACATGTGCTTTAGGCTAATAAAAACTGCTTTGCATTTTTAAAACATGTTTATAGGCTGATAGCATGAATTTTTAATACAAAGCACATAATAGTTTATTTTGGACTTACTATCCAATATATCTGTAGGACAGATAGGAAAAGATGTGGGCCTATTCAATCCCATAGCTCTTTCTTATTTCTCTCCTACTAAAATTTTGTATATGCATATTCAAAGCCTACTCCAGGCAAATTTGTGAAATAGGGTAAGTGTGTTTAGGTTGCCTTTTATTCTTCTAGACATATTGCTCTTACAAAGCCCAGAGCATAGTTGTAATGATTGGACTAAATATACTTATTTATCCGTTGTTCATTTATTCAATCATTTTTTAAAAAGCTCAAAAACACATAGCTATCGAATGCCCTTATGTGACAGGAAGTGTGCTAGGTGTTAGTAATCATTAGAGTTGTAATGATTGGACTAAATATACTTATTTATCCGTTGTTCATTTATTCAATCATTTTTTTAAAAGCTCAAAAACACATAGCTATCGAATGCCCTTATGTGACAGGAAGTGTGCTAGGTGTTAGTAATCATTAGTTTATTTACACACATGGTCCCTCGTGGAACTTACCTTCTAGTATAAATGTTATACAGGGAACTTTTCATTTGGAAATTGGAAGATAACAAATGTCTTCTTAAATAAGTAGAATAAAGTGAAAATTGTGGGATGAGAGGTGATGATATTGTTATTATAAATAGAAATTCAAATTTTGTTATTTTGGTGACTGCTTACTCCACGCACTATCAGCTGTACACAAATTTTGCTGAATGAAAGGGTGTGCATTTATGTAAGGAAATATCTAGACAAAACTTTTTTTGACTTACTGGGATGAGAGGTGATGATATTGTTATTATAAATAGAAATTCAAATTTTGTTATTTTGGTGATTGCTTACTCCACGCATTATCAGCTGTACACAAATTTTGCTGAATGAAAGAGTGTGCATTTATGTAAGGAAATATCTAGACAAAACTTTTTTTGACTTACGGTATATGGCAAAATGTTAATAAATTAGCAGCTGCATCCAGCTCTACAACCCAGTCATAATAAAAATCTCTTTTTAGTGGTAGTTTCACATTAAGTTAACTCACTAACATCTTATCAGTTTGGACTGTTCCAAGTCAAATGTGATAAAAAGAGGAGGGCAAGAAGGAGACCAAATGCCTATGCATAAGCATGGCAGTGAGTTAAGAGATATTTTTAAATATGTAGTAAATATCCTCTATATGCACCTAAGTTTTATGCTAAATGCTAAGCAGCTTTAGGGTAGTATCATTCAGCAGAATAAAAGAAGAAAAGACAAGAATAGTGAAGACAAGGTGAAGAAATGGAAAAAGTTAAAAATTAAATAAAAGCCAGAATTCAATTTATAAAGTTGTGTGAATCATATATTTGTCCAAAAGTAAGGAATCATGGCTTATTTCCATTGAACAAACTTCTCTATGAATTTATCAGACAGTAATTAAAATAAAACAAACCATTAAAACTTCTAGGACAGAAGCTTGATTGGTTACACATTTAGTCCCTCTCTTTGTACATTTTTAATGTTGCTAAAAGAGTCAAGCATCAAAAAGAAATCTGAATTATTCTCATCCTATAACAGTTGCAAATAAAAGCAAGCAGAGAGATATATTCTCTATATATTCTAATTTTAAGGAAACAGACTTGAAAAGATATTTTCTTCTTAATACCATGTTGTTTCTGTTTGATTCAGTTTCACAAAGATATTTCAAGCACCCTACAGAGAATTGACCTAGGCATAACAACCAAGATATTTGATTGACCAGTTGTCACATTTCTTCAAAACTTTTATCTGAGATTTTTCTGCATATAGGTATGGGATGGTTCAATATTAACCTTATGTTCATCAAGTGTAAGAGTCACTACCATGTGCTATAAGGCATAAGATTAATTTGTAGAATCTTTTTATAATATACTACATAACACAATAAACAAAATTTGAAAAATTCATATAAAGGTAATCTAATATGGAACAAATGTGTAGAGAGAATATGATAAAAAGATATTATAGGAAATAAACAGTTGAGCACAGAGAGAAAATAAAATAAAACAAATCAAAACCCAAAAGATGCCAGCAAGGATTTTTGCATGACCACACTATGTGTGGTTACACTTCACCAATGGACGGCAATATTATGGTAAAGGAAACTGCTTGTGAGAGGGAAAGAGTCCCTTAAGAGGGGCACATGGGTAAATAATGTAATGTTTTATGAAGATAGTAAACCACCTGTAAAATGTGATTCTAATAGTCCAAAAATAACCTTTATTTATACATAGTCAAATGTAAGTATATTTCTTTTGGAAATGAAATTTCTCTTATCTATAAGTGCAGGTAGCATATTATGTTTGCTCTTCTACTCGGATTTGTTCACACACATGGAAGTGAACCCACAGAAGAATGGTACATAAGTGTGTTAACATGGCCTTCTGTATCTCCTTCAAATCTTCCATGGAAAATTTTGAATGTTTACTTTTAATGCTTTGTTATTCTAACAACTTGAAGCCAAAAGTCTTTTCACTTTCAAGTGGGTGTTTTTAAAGTGTCTGGACTAACTGACCCAAGTTTAACCCCAAATTTTCTTATATTACAGGGGAAAAAAAGAAAGCCATGATAGCATATTAATTTTATTCAGGTCTGAAAATTATAAAGAAAAAATATAGCTGATAAATTGATCAAAAATAAGTACAACAGACAAAAAACTATTTGATAATTTTTAAAGTTCTTTATCAAAATGAAGACCTGTAAAGAGTGATTGGTAAATGGTAAAGCAAGCTGCTTTTAACTATTATTTTCAAAAAGATAAAGTCATCTTGACTCTCAGAAATACAAAATGAACATGTGTCAAAAGTTTTATTTAATCTACTAATTAAGAAGAAAACCAGTAACTTGTAAAAACCAAGGAACATTTGAAAGGCTAGGTAATTATAGATATTAAGAAAAAAACGTGGTTTAATTCCAACCGTGACATTAATCTTTGCAATCTTTGGGGTTATCTTCTTTATTACACACAAATTATTTGCATTGTCATGTTAAAAATTAAAAGATCTGCAAGTTAATCTCTGTCCCTTGTTGTTTAATGAGTATAATGTTTCACTTATGCAAGATAGGTAAGTTCTAGAGATCTGCTATACAGCATTGGGCCTATATTTACCAGTACTGTATTGGGCACTTAAAATTTTGTTGAAGGTGGATCTCATGTTAAGTGCTCTTACCACAATAGGAAGAGAAAGAAAAAAAAAATTCAAGCTAAGCACTGAACTGAAAGATCACCCAGTAAACTTTTTTACTTGCTACCAAGTTTTGGGTAAGTTTTTGCCACTATAAAGTATTGTTACCAGAGGACAGGGTCTGGGAAGGTCAGATAACTGACCTCAACCCTGTCCCCTACCAGGTTCTTGACTTTGCTGCAGAAAAGAATTCAAGAGCAGAGTCAGAGTAGAAAGCAAAAGTAAGTTTAATGTAGAGAGTAAGGAAAACCCACTTCACAGGCAAAGCGCAGGCTGACTCGAGTGAGTAACCGCTGCTTTGATCCTTGCTTCTACGTTGTATAGTTGGCTGTGTGTGTGTGTGTGTGTGTGTGTGTGTGTGTGTGTGTGTGTGTGTGTGTGATCTATAAATACTTAACTAGAGGGGAGGTTCCCAGTTATGTAACTTCTAGTCTTGTGAATGCTCTGTTTGCTTCTTTCGGCACATGCTCAGTGGTCAATTCCAGCATATACACTGAGTACACTTAAAATATACTCAGTGCTCTCTAGTGACTCCAGCGGAAAGTCACTCAAAGACAAATTCCTTTCTATTGAGCATACTCGACCACTGAAATTGATCAACCTTGCCTCCTACGGTCTCTATCTTCCTATGTTATGCTTGGAAATGATGCAACACATAACAGTAACTCTATTCTAGCTCAGGGCTCAGAGGAGGGACCTGAGCTCCTGGGGAGTGGTTTGATACTCAGATAAGTGGCCTGAGATCCAGACTCTGGGAAACTGAGCACATCCTATCTCAGTATCAATGTAATGAGGAACTCTTTGAAGGTTGCTGAGGCTGGAGGCTAACCCTGTATATTTTGTAAAAGCTGGTCAGAAATCTCTGATACATACTTAGAGTTAAGAACCACACTGGAGCTGAAAAATGTTGTTGTATTCTTTTTTTTTAAATTAAAACATTAGCCTTTTTTTTTCATGTACAAGTTGTTTAAATGTTCAATATAATAAAAGTAGCAGTTGAGAAATCCAAAATAGGGAGAATTTTAAAAGGATTTTTGATTTCCCCCATGATTCCATGCAATAGCAAGAACTGCCACAACTACTACTCATGATTATTTTATTTACTTTGCCTTGATAAGCTACTCATATGACAGGTAATGGAACGTTTTTGTGACATATTTATACAATCCAATACAGATTTAAGGTTCGAACTGGATTTTATTACTTTCTCTGGTGACTGAGAAGAGTTTTCTTCAATGTTTAATTCTAAAACCATATTTGATGAGAGATGAAAAAGATTATTTAAGTTAGCATAGTTTTTGTCTGTCCAACATCCATTGCTCCCTTTTATGGTAGCTCCTTATGATTTTCCTTAGAGAAAACACCCCTCCACTCTTCTGAGTGTATGTGGTTTGCATGGAGCTATCCCCAGCCACACCCTGGCTCTAGCTTTAAGGCCCAGACTAGCCAATGTGAGTCATGACAATTGGTTCAGGAACAGCCACCAGACACATATCAACCCACTGGGAATCCTGAGAATAATTATGAAAGAAGCAATTGCTGATGTTTGTTCACTATCACAACATAATACTGCAGTCGCTCTGGCCGTCTTTGCCACCACAGTCTGCCTCATCATCTTGCTGGTGGGAGAATTTCAGCACAAAAATTAGGCTATTCTTGAACCTACATCTACTCTTAGACTTTGAACTATATGAGCCATTAAGTTATCTCGACTTTTTTTTTCCTCTGAAGCAGGCACTTTGATTTATTTTCTGTCACTTAAATAAATGGTCATGTACTCAAAAAGCTTCCATAGAAATAGTTGAACATACAGCACCCAAAACCCAAGCAAGATTCCACAGCAGGACATTTAGTCTTCTTGGATAGAGATTATATGTCGAAGATATGAGAAAGTAAGATGTTGATGGGTACTGGAAGACCAAACCATACTTACTCAAATCTCATAAGGTTAAGAATCGCAGAAATCAACTCAAGCTGGCATAAGAAATTTTTTTTAAACGGGTAATTTATTGGAAGAATGCTGGAGTATTTGGGAAACCTAGTTATAGTGCCGCCTGGGCCAAGCAACCAAGGCAATGCTCTCTTTCCTACTTTCTCTCTCTGTGCCTCTGCACCTTCCCAACTTTGTATAGTTGAACAAGTTAAAAAATAGCCTGTTAGGAAATTCTACCAAGCAAAAAGTAACCAAAACCTGGCGTTATTTATCCTAATAAATAGCACCGTGCCTGGGAAATAATTAGGGTGATCAAAAATACTATTTTTTTACAGCTCTTGGAAAGTCCCCTGGTCACACCTCCTCAATTCCCAAGCAAGTAGACGTTGTCCTTGTGTCTGGATCCCAATTCCCAATCCATGGGAAATCAAACCCTATTGACCCATCTGGTTATGGTTTGGCTGCCAGAATCTCACTCCAGTTAATGAGACAAATGGGGTGGAGGGGAGGAGCAGAGGCAGCTGGCAGTTGTCAGAGAAAAGGTGCCATTGAGAGATGGCAAGATATCCAAAAAGTGTCCAATATATCTTTAAAAGTCTCAAAGGAGTTTCAGCATTTTTCATTTCCTACAATCTGTGTTGTTTTATTTTGTTGATAATTTTGGTACATTAGACTACATCTAAAGACTATTATAATGAAACTCTATACTGAATGACTGTCAGGTGACAATACAAATTTTAGTGACTGTTGTTTATGATTTTCCTTACTTTTCTTGTCATTGTGGTTCTTCTCATAATTTATTTATTTATTTATTTATGTATTTGAGCCTCAAGTGCTGAAACTTGCTTTAGTAACTTCACTCATTTCCTAAAATCCAACTGTCAGTCAGCCATGCAAGGTCCTCTCATTAATTTATTTATTTAATTATTCAGTTATCCCTTTTCTCCCTCTCTTTTTCCCATCCTCCTCCTTCTGTTTTCCATAAAGATAATAACTCTAAGTTTATTTGTGAATTCTTTAAACTGTCTGTGTCATTGTACAGATGTAAAGATGTAAGTTATGTAAAATTGTTTTTCATGCATATATTTCAATTTCAGTAAATTTTATTGTGCTGTAGACTTTTACCTATTTCTTTCTCTTTTATTTCTACCAAGCACCATGTTTTTATGACATTCATTTTGCTAGGTGTCTAACCAGTCATTTACTTCTCATCCTTACACAGTAATTTCCTTGAATGTACAACTATATTGCATACAGTTGCCTGCTACCGCAAAGCTGCGATAACGTCTTCATGAGTGTCTCCTCATAATATTATCTGAGCAAACTTCTGGGATATTTTCCAACAAGTGAGATTGCATAGCCATAGGGATTTCATACACTTAATGTGGATTTTGTATGTTTAATATAGCAGAGAGCTGCCAGATAGCTCTACAATGGCTACTTTGATACACAGTCTCATCCACTAGACTTTCCACATCACTAATAATGCTTGCCTCTATCCATTATTAAATTATTACACAATATGTTGGGGATAAGTGTTATTTTTATTACTTTAATTCAGAGCATCTCCTTAGATACTCACACTTCTTAACTATTTGGCTTCCCAGTCTATGAATTACTTGTCATATCATATGCCCATATTTTTTATAGTAAGTTTCTTATTTTATTGATTTGCAGATCTTTGTATCTTGTGACTGTAGCTGGTGTCTCTTTGTTAAATATAAACTACCAATTTTATCATCAAGTTGACCTCTTTTTCTTCCTGTGGTTTGTTCTTCTTGCATCTGGTTTAAGAATATTTTTCCTATGACATAGTCATAAAGATACAATGATAGGTTTTTCTATTACTTTCCTTATTTAACTCTCTTTTGACCATATTTCTTTGATATATATCTCTAGAAGCACTTTTTAGAATTAAACTCAGTACAATGCTAACATTTTAAATGAATATTTAATAAAAGGATAAATTTAAAAATTCTTTAACATGGGTCTATTAAATTTTTTACAGCTGAAATGTTACTTTTTTGGTGAAATTTACGAACTTTAAGAAAATTTCAAAGCAATTATTTTTTTGTTTGCCAGTCCATGAAGCTTGTTTCTGGTAAGTAAGAAGTATGATATAATAACTAAAGGAAAGCAATTCAAGCAACAACCAAATTAAGGGATCACTACAGATCAAGACAAAGCTTGATCCTGGTCTAAGGCACACATTGCTTTAAATGATGCTCACTATGATATATTTCTATTTTTACGGGACAAAAAGTCTAAAATTATTTCTGCTCTATATAAAGAAAGTATTTCTTATGCTCTAAATAGACCTGTGTTATTTTGCTAATTATTTCAAAACTTCAGTTCCTAGCAGCGGCTAATTCACTGATTAGTAACCTTCATATTGGTCCTAATAGAGAATATCAAGCCATATATTATCAAAATTAAATGTGATTAACAAAAAGCACATTCTCCTAAGTGAAATCTTATTTTTTATTTTGCTTTACTTAGCAGAAAGATTTTGATGGGGATTCTGATGGATTTTGCCATTGAGAGAGATTTTCTGCCAAACAGATGGTTCCCACTTAACAATTAGCTTTGCCTCCAGAATGCAAATGAATTTCTATGGGAAGAGGAAATGGAAAGAGTTGAGGGAAAACAGGGAGTTTGTTCTGGTTGCTGATCACATTACCATGTGTGTTCACTGCTTATGATTCCTCTCTCTCTAATCACAATTTCCCAGCACACTCATTTTAACGATGGCAATTCATTGCACACTATCTGCTACTGTGTGGAGCACTTTGCAGACATTATCTTAAGAAATTTAATAGTCACACCAACCCTCTAGTTTATGTGTCCTCATTTTACAGAGGAGGTGTAAGAATATAGGAAAGTTAAATCCAAGCACACATAGTAAGTGCTGGAGTAGGGATTTTCTACTCCCTTAACTTCAGTGCTATCCTTTCTCTCAATTTGCTAAACCCTCCCCCAGAATTTTTTCCAGAAAATACCCCTCTCCTAAAGAAAGTAATTAAGTTCTGTTGTACCTCATCTAGTTTATATAGTATATGGCAAAATTCAATGATTTTCTCCAAACGATCTCCTTTTATTTTTCACATTATAGTAAATCTATGACATGTATGACATGTTTTTGACATGAGTAAAAAATATTGCTTATGTCTCTCAAAAGTGCCTTTCTAACATTTTTTCATTTATTTGGGTGATTTGTATGTGTGTTTATTTTTTTCAATTGCAAGTGGGAATTGTCCTGCTGGTCAATTTTCAGGTTAAAGTGGTTTGAGAAGACCTAAAATTGACATGAAGAAATTTACCATTAATAAAGAAAGTATATTTTCTGGGAGAAATTAATCTCTCTCGTAATTATTATATTGTAGGGTAAAAAGGATTTTATTCACATTGGCCTGACAGGAATAGGCCACCTTTCATGCTGTGTTCTTAATATTTAACCTATATTTTGCTTTCTTTAGCTTCCAGTCATTGCTCTCTGTCCTTGGATCTTCTGAGACTATGAATAATTCCCTTCTTTCATTATGTTGTTACCCAGGAGGTATTATTTATAGATTGCAAATATGGCTCACTTCAGTTTTCTCTTTTCTCAAGTACATAAGTTAAGTTTTTTCATGTCTGTTTCACACATATTTTCCTCCATTTTTTGAATTCTTTCTGTACTCTTTTGGGTTTTCTCAAATTATCCTAAATACTTCCTAAACTTCGGAGAACAGAAATATACAGAAGATTAAAGGAGCATTTTCAGCCCAATTCAACTGAGCAATTACCTTTCCTTTTCCAGTGTTACATCACTAGCTGAGATATGCAGATTGAATTTAACTCTGGCATTCACCAGTGCTGGGTAAATGAGCTTATTCTGCAAATACAGACAGTCACTATACAACCATTTCGGTGCTTTGAGGTATGTTTCTACTAAAATCTGATTCCACTGATCTCTTACACTTGTGGCAATAAATTCTAAAATTTTCAGTTTGATTAGGGAATTATAATCTAAAGAAATAGAATCAATATTGCTGATCACCCTAGTTATTTTCCAGGCACAGTCTATATATTATGTAATTCCAATTTTTGGTTAATTTTTGAAAAGTAGAATTTCCTAACAAATTGTATTTTTAACTTGTTCAATTTTATCAGTTGCTCTTGGAATTAGAAATATACTCATTTATAGAAAGACCCCATTTACTTAAGAACACTGAAATATAGCATATTCCAAGTTAAAGAAACAGGAAATTTACACTAGGAACAGAAATCAACTTGAAAAACCTATTTGTGTTAGTCTTCAACGATTCAGGAGAATGATATAGGTTCTTGTGCTGTTTTAGGGGAGGAAAAACATCCTGTAGCTGACAATACCTGCAAATTCTATAAAAATCAAAAGCATTATGAAAATCGGGCCAAAAGAAGAAAGGTATTTTGAAAGGGTGAAATTAGGGCAGGGGAGGAAAATTTTGATGACAAATATACAAAGTTCTCGGCTTCGAATAACAAGGAGAAAAGAGTTTGAAATGACTTTTCCCTTTCTTTTCCACTAATTTTAAACCTTATTTAGAAAACTTCCTAACCTGAATCATATCCAGTACTTCTGTTTTCCTTCAAGAACAGGAGCAATAGGAATAGAATCTCTGACCTAGAAATGTGGGACTGTGTGCTCATTTCCCATTTAGTAAAGGTTTCATGATAATGATGAATGCTACACCTAAGGAATTGCAATGCTGAAATTCTCAATCTAATCATAACCTCTGACTCTTCCACCTTTCTCAATCCCCTACTCCCAATAACCGTACTGCTTCATATCATTGAAAGCTCTGGTCCCTCAACCCCTCTTTGTTCTTTAACTCAATCGGTCCCTGCTGGCAGACCTTCCCTCTTAATTCACACTGGACCCCATGATCCATCATTCCAAATATACTCTTAGTAGCACCTTTTCATCCATCACCCCCCTGACCATCTGTCTCACCTGTCTCACCACTCTCCAACCTGAACATTTATTTTCTCTGGTTTTGCTCTCAGCTTGCCAAATGCTGTTAGGGAAAAATCACATCACTGAGCTGATTGTCTCCATTACAAATTTAATTTTCAACCTCAGCTGGCCCCTCTATTTTGTTTAGCAATCCTTTTACTTAATACTTATCAACACCCTTTTTCATTTCCCTTAGTGACCATTCCAAATCATGCCCATATTTTTTAAGCCCTTTGATCTGACTCTGCCCCCTTATTCTTGGCAGGCTGCCAACTCCCTACTTTACCAGGAAATTAGAAGCCAACCTGTGTGAACTTTCCCCACTTCCACATTTCCACCTCCAGAATTATATTTGTACCTCACCTGCTCATGCTTCTTTCCCTCATGGGTCAAAAGAAGAAATATCCTGACACATTTGTGAAGCTCACTAGTCTACCTGGCCTGTGTTTCTAGCAGCTTTTGTCTATACCAGCACTTCATGTAGTTAATTATCTTTTGTTGTTTGCATCTAGAATTCCTTCTTCTAAATGGGCTCCTTTCTTTCATGGGTAAACATGCTCAACTTTTAACTATTCTTAAAATTAAGATAAAACTTACAACTTAGTGTCTTCTCTTTCCAATTACTTTTATTTATTTTATTTTAATTGACATATAATTGTACATATTTATGGGGTACAGTGTGATGTTTTGGTAGATGTATACAATGTATAATGGTCAATTCAGGGTGATTAGTATATTTATTACCTCAAACTGATCTATTAATAAAAGTTAATAGAAGAATACAGGCAGGCTCAGTAAGGGCTCACACATCTAAGCACTGAAGTTTTGGGTCACAACATAAAGTGAGGAATGTCCTTCACTTAACTGAGTACCAACAGGACTTGAAATTGCTCCCATCTATAATATGGAAATTGAGATTGCTCACGTGTATAAATAGAGGACAAATAGATTAGATTGAAGGGTCAATTGGGTGAGCTTAAAATCTAATTTCCAAGATTCCCTTGCAGCTAGAGCAATCATGTTATCTCTGTTCCTTCCATTAGATGTAGTTACCTCAGGCTTGGAGAAGGAAGTAAGCATTTTCAAGTGGGGGCCGACAGGAAGAATTCAAATCTTTTGCCAAGCATGGGGCAAAGGCAACTAGTTCCTTTGAGATATCTGCAGAAAAGTGCCTGGGTATTGGTGCCTAGTGTCAGAGATGCTAAGCAGCAGTAGGAGGTAGCAGTCCCATGTGTGGTTGGACATCATTTTTACTAGATGCATCATAACTTGCTGTATTGTTCTTGGCTCTGAGGCAACCACACACAAGCATGGGGCAAAGGCAACTAGTTCCTTTGAGATATCTGCAGAAAAGTGCCTGGGTATTGTGCCTAGTGTCAGAGATGCTAAGCAGCAGTAGGAGGTAGCAGTCCCATGTGTGGTTGGACATCATTTTTACTAGATGCATCATAATTTGCTGTATTGTTCTTGGCTCTGAGGCAACCACACCCAAGTCTCTGGTTCTCCTGGAGATTTCGTGAGCTTCCAACATTCTGATAAAGAAAAATTCTA
>NW_007740710.1:5769-11190 GCF_000696425.1 Galeopterus variegatus | reverse complement strand
GTGCCTAGTGTCAGAGATGCTAAGCAGCAGTAGGAGGTAGCAGTCCCATGTGTGGTTGGACATCATTTTTACTAGATGCATCATAACTTGCTGTATTGTTCTTGGCTCTGAGGCAACCACACACAAGTCTCTGGTTCTCCTGGAGATTTCGTGAGCTTCCAACATTCTGATAAAGAAAAATTCTATTGCTTCCAGCAAAGTATTGTGACTGACAAAATGTACAGGGAACTTTTTCATGTTTTACTCAGTATCATGACTGGATTTAACTTAATTCAGGGAATCAGTCTGTTTTCCTGGCTGACTGATCAGAATTGTCCTTGAGTAACTCAGGCTGAAAAATGAGCATCTTCTAGTGCAGGATTTCCAAGTCTTGGCACTAATGATATTTTAGGCTGGATAATTTTTTTGTTGTGGCAGGCTGTCCTGTGTACTGGAAGTTGTTTAGAAGCATTGCTGGCCTCTACTCACTCGAACATAGTACCACCACCTTCTTCCCAGTTGTTGCAACCAAAAATAAAGTGTCTCCAGACACTACCCAGTGTCTTCTAGGGGGCAAAATTGTTGCCAGTGGTAAACCATTGTCCTGGTATAATAATTGCAGCTAAAATTATTGAGCACCCAATGCCAGGTAATCATCTAAGCTCTTCTTCACATGCGATAATGCATTTTATCTTCAAAACAGCCATATGGAGGATATACTACTATTTTCCCCATGTCACATGTAAGAATCTGTGCATGGAGACTTTAACTTACTTGTACAAGCCTTATAAGTAGGAAGAGGTAGGTCTAGGTATATGTCTAATGTAGAGTAAATGCTCTTATGCTCTTATTCCCCACACTGTATCCCCCTCAGTAATGTAAGGTTGTATTAGTGCTCACCATTCTCATCAAGTCTTAAAGCTCTTGCTGATCTTGAAGTGAAGGAGCACTATTTTAATTCTGGTATTTAATAAAAAAGCATTTAAGATATTTTATATTCATACCATAGAATTTGACACATCTAACAGTAAGATTTCATCTTATTTTGTAGCATGTCCTCCATTTTGCCTCTAGTTACTTTCCTTAAACATAATTCTTATCTAGCAGCTCTCCCCAAATCTCCTGTTTCCCTTCACCTACAAANTTAGTGCTCACCATTCTCATCAAGTCTTAAAGCTCTTGCTGATCTTGAAGTGAAGGAGCACCGTTTTAATTCTGGTATTTAATAAAAAAGCATTTAAGATATTGTATATTCATACCATAGAATTTGACACATCTAACAGTAAGATTTCATCTTATTTTGTAGCATGTCCTCCATTTTGCCTCTAGTTACTTTTCTTAAACATAATTCTTATCTAGCAGCTCTCCCCAAATCTCCTGTTTCCCTTCACCTACAAAGTCTACATTCTTTACCATTACATATATGGATCTTTACAATAACCTATACATCCAGGTTCATATTCTCCTACCAGTGTCTCAAGAGCAGAAACTGAGCACAAGCCTTACACATCTTCTTACTCTTTCCAGTAATACCCCAAGCTGTGCCAATATAAAAATAACTCTCCCTGTCTAGAATAGCCTCTTTTGTCTTCTGTGCCTGGAGATAGATTCATCCCACAGGCCTTGCTCTAATGCTATCTACTTGTTAAAACTTGCACATCTCCATTACTTAGCTGCAAATTTAATTCCCTGGGTTCCCATGGCATTTTTATAAACCTCTATTAGAGCACTTGTTATAGTGAACTGTAAATATTGGACTTTACATGTTTGTTTCCACCTGGAGATTATGAGCTAATTAAGGGCCACACTGTATCTTATTATTGGTTCTCCTAGCACTGGGCATAGTGCCTGGCACATAGAAGGTAGTCAGAAAATTAGATCAATAAATGAAGTGCCCATCAACTGTGTATAACCACCACAGGGCAGATGGAGGTGACCCTCATGACTCCAGCCACCTGCTATATGCATTTCAACGGACTGTTGACCCCTTACAACTTGTCTCTTTCCCATTCCTGCCTTTCTTTCTTTTTTTTTTTTTTTAATCTGAACACAGCAAAAGTTTAGGATTTCCAGTTTGTTACCAGCCCATTGATAGAATTTCACACTGGTCCCCAGCTGGGTTGATAATTTAAACAATAAGTTTTAGGGCTTTGCCAATTTAACAGCTCTAAATAATTAATTCTGTGGATTCTTATATATATTTATCTATATTATCTACCCAAATCCTCTAGATAATATTTCCACTATTCAAATTATTTGGATTATGTTTATATGATCATTCACTTAAAGTCCACTGTACTTACATAAACTGATACTCTTTCAAATGACATTTTAAAAATATTAGCTTGCTACCATGTCATTAAAACAAGCAGAACTGATGATGCATTGGGGAAAAATAAAAGTCTTGGACCAGAAATCAGAACACCAATTTCTAGTGCTGGTTTTCTTTGAAACTATTTGTAAGAGACACCTTGAGCCGGTCACCAAGCTTATATGACTCTTTATGTCCTTATTTAAAAATTAGAGATACTAATCCTGGTCACTAACCATGGTGATTAACATAATAAAATAAACATAACAGTGCTTCAAAATGCATAAAGCTATACCAACATGAGGTATTTTTATTAAAAGGATTTCTTTAAAAAACATAACTTCTTACACTCATGCCAATACTTGTGGTTTGTTCTTTCGGGTGTTGACTGCTAAAACCAGCACTGATGTGTGACAAAGTGTTTGTATATAATCAGTTATGTCACCTTAAAAGAGTGACATTGAGGTTTAAAGAAACCACTAGATGCATTACTCAAGGGAGGAGATGCTAATTAGTTAAGCTAAAGAGGGATTTTCTTTCAACTTGGGTCTTAGAAGTGCATTCGGTAATCATTTTCATTTCAAAGTCATAGACTTTTCATTGCAGTGATACTTTGGTGATTACGAGGTCTAAAATATAATCCAGTTGTGTTCAAATACTTGCCCTAGCTTCCTTTTCCCATCTGTGCATGACAAAAAGCCTCATTTTGCTTTGTTTTTGTTTTTGATCAATTATCTAATAAACCAAAACTAAAACGGAATGATTGAAATTACCTAAACATCTGAAACCAAGAGAAGGAGAAGCTGTTTTTTTAGAAAATTAGAAGCTGTTTTTTAGAAAATTAGAACCAAAGGATGGGTGAGCTGTTGCCCTGAAGCCTTTCCAAGGTCAGAGTTAAATTTTGGTAGTTATGCATCATTTATTCATTCACTCATTCATTCAACATATATTTACTGTGACTGTGGGAAGTATACCACTGCTCCTTCGTATGCAGCATTAAAATAATTTGTTATCAACCTTTTTTTATATTATTTTAGGGCTTTGCCAATTTAACAGCTCTAAATAATTAATTCTGTGGATTCTTATATATATTTATCTATATTATCTACCCAAATCTTCTAGATAATATTTCCACTATTCAAATTATTTGGATTATGTTTATATGATCATTCACTTAAAGTCCACTGTACTTACATAAACTGATACTCTTTCAAATGACATTTTAAAAATATTAGCTTGCTACCATGTCATTAAAACAAGCAGAACTGATGATGCATTGGGGAAAAATAAAAGTCTTGGACCAGAAATCAGNTTTTTTTAGAAAATTAGAAGCTGTTTTTTAGAAAATTAGAACCAAAGGATGGGTGAGCTGTTGCCCTGAAGCCTTTCCAAGGTCAGAGTTAAATTTTGGTAGTTATGCATCATTTATTCATTCACTCATTCATTCAACATATATTTACTGTGACTGTGGGAAGTATACCACTGCTCCTTCGTATGCAGCATTAAAATAATTTGTTATCAACCTTTTTTTATATTACATTTCAGGAAGACAATATTGTGCGTAATTTTCCAAGTAAGCCTGCATTAAGCTCTCTTCCCATACATTCTGGATTTCTGAAGACAAAAGTAATCTTAGATGATTAAAAGATTTTCACAAATTTTTCTTTTATTTGCCAGTTATTAATAAAACTATGCTTGCTTCGTGGGGATAATTCCTTTGTTCAAATAGCTCATATGAGCATATTAAAGACAGATTATTCATTGTTTTCTCCAGTGTTTTTTTTTTAAATGCTTCAGACTTGTGTGCTCATTATTAGGAACACGTTTATCTTACACATGCTCTATGAGGATTCAGGCATTTAAAGCATGCTCTGGGGAATAGGGCCACTGCAGGCCAATAGAGAAGCCAGTCAACAGGTAGCCCAGGCCTCCTGCCACTCCCACTCCCAAAGTCCTATGATGCTATTGGCCATCCCAGTGGCTCCAAGAATTGTTGGTACAAAACCAAAAAGTCAGGTATACATCAGTTCTCATTTCTGAAATATCATTTCTGCAATATTCTTACAGAATTCTGTTTCTCCACCCACTCAGAAAAAGATACTTGTTCATTTTCTAGATGCCTATTTGCCTCTCTGTGTATCTTTTTTAAAAATGATTTTTATAAATATTTAGAGTGATCAATATTACATATAGTAGTTTATAATTTATTACAAAGGATGTGTTTTCTTCTTATGTGATGATATTCAAATGTTCAATTTAAATTTTTTAACAAAAATAATGAAAAAACTGTTAGTGTACAGCTTCATGAGTTTTTACAAAGTGAACACACCAGGGCATCCATTCCTCAGATGAGTTACCAATCCCATTAAAATCTCCAGTGCCCCATCTATCCCAGACACCATTTCCTCCCTTCTCCTCAAGGTGATATCTTCTATCACCATAGATTAGATTCACCTGGCTTTGAACTTCTATTATTTGAATCATATAGTAATTGTGACATTGATCCACATTACTGCAAATAGCAGTAGTTCATTTACATTGATATTTATATATATATATATTTATATTACATATATATAAAATGAACTACTGTTATTTGCAATAATGTGGATCAATGAACTACTGCTATTTGCAAAAAAAATTATTTTTATCCATTTGGGTTGTTTTCAGGTGTTGGCTATTATGAACAATGTTGCTATAAACATCTCTGTTTTCCAGTTTTAGTCCACATTTGTGCAAATGTCTGTTGGAGAATGTATTTATGTATCAAATTCTGAATAATAGAGTATGATATGCTTAGCTTTAGTAATTACTGCCTGATTTCCAAAGTAATTGTACAAATAGAAGCTCCCACCAGCAGTTTATAAGATTTGCAGCTAGTCCACCAGACTTCTGCTTGCTCCACTTGTTCTTGTGTGTAAGTATTAGTGTATAAATTGCCACACTGTGGTTTTAATTTGCAATTTCTGAATGAATTATGAGGCTAAGCGTTCTTTAATATATTTTCATATCTTTTTGGCTATTTGAAAATCTTTTGAGAAGTGCCTATTTGAATATTTTCCTCATGTTTTCTACTGCATTGTGTCTGTCTTTTTTTTTATTGATTTGTATACATATTTATATATCAGTAT
>NW_007740710.1:1701-5106 GCF_000696425.1 Galeopterus variegatus | reverse complement strand
TTCATATCTTTTTGGCTATTTGAAAATCTTTTGAGAAGTGCCTATTTGAATATTTTCCTCATGTTTTCTACTGCATTGTGTCTGTCTTTTTTTTTATTGATTTGTATACATATTTATATATCAGTATATCTAGACTGTGGATGATTTTATCCTCCAGGGAACATTTGTTCATATCTGGAGACATTTTTGTTTTTCAAAACTGTAGGGATGAAATAAGCATCCAATGGGCAGAATCCATGAATGCTGCTAGATATCCTAAACAAGCAGGGTTGCCCACAGTTTTATTCCATTTCATGTTGCTGTAACAGAATACCTGAAACTGGGCAATTTATAAAGAACAGAGGTTTATTTGGCTTATGATTTTGGAGTAGCTGCATCTGGTGCAGGCCTCAAGCTGTTTCTCTTCGTGTTGGAAAGCAGCAGGCAGCGGCAGGTACAAACAGATCACATGGTAAAAGGAAGCAAAGAGAGAGAGAGGAGGTGCCAGGGTCTTTTAAATAACCAGCTCTCGTGAGAACTAATAGAGCAAAAATCACTCACTACCCCACCCCTCCCAAGGAGAGCATTAATCTATTCATGAGAGATCTGCCCCCAGGACTCAAACAGCTTCCAACACTGCCACATTGGGGATTAGATTTTCACATGGCTTCTGGGAGGACAATACATCCAAACTCTGTCACTCACCAACTAGAAAATGTATGTTACAAAATGTCAATAGTGCTCAGATTGAGAAACCCTGAAATGTGTGTGTGTGTATAATTAAAATATAACATAAACTAGATTACATTTAATAAAATGTGTAACATCTTTCACTTTGGGGCTTGCTTTTCACTTTTAATTGTTGGTTTGATTTAATACAAATTATTAATTAATGTGTTTGTTTGCATTTAACACTCTTTGTGTTATTGAGAAGATATTTGCCTACCCCAAGATCATCAAGATACAGTCCTTTGTTATCTCCTGGTGCTGCACTGTCCAGTACAGTAGCAAGTAGCCACATGTGGCTATTAAGCACTTGCACCATGTGCTGTAACAAAAAATGTACACCAGATTTTGAAGAATTAGTTTAGAAACAAGAAGTAACATACCTCATTTTATTCTGCGTTGATTATATGTTGAAATAATAGTATCATGGATACATGACATTAAATATAATATATGATAAAATCAATTACATATATGGCTTACATTATATTTTTATCAGACAGGGCTTCCTAGAAGTTGTATTGGTTTACATTTCACATTTCAATCAACAATCCACTTGTAACTGATTATTTTTATGTGGCGTGAAGCAGGAGTCAAAATTATTTTATGCCATCAAGATATCCAACTGACGCACAAAGTGAAATGTACAGCCTTTCCCTACAGCATCTCTATGCCTTCTTTGTCCTCATTCAAGTGATCTTATATGAGACGGTCTCTTTTGGAAAATATCTTTATTCTGTTTCAGTAGCCTGTTTCTCACTCTTACACCAATAATACACTGTCCTAATTACATGCCCTTTTTATTATGTCTTTATATGTGATGGTAAACCCCCCTCAGTTCTGTTCTTTTGGGCTACTTGCATTTTCACATAAATTATAAAATCAAAGGACTGGAAATCATCATGTGAAAGGGACACCTGCACTTCGATGTTCATCACGGCTCTAATTACAATAGCCAAAATATGGAACCAGCTTAAATGTTTATAGATGGGTAACTGGATAAGGAAAATGTGGTGTATAAACACAGTGGAATACTACTCTGCCATAAAAAAGAATGAAATTCTGCCACTCGCAGCAACATGGATAAACTTGGAAAAAATTATGTTACATGAAATAAGCCAAGCACAGAAAGAGAAATACTGCATGTCCTCACTCATAAGTGGAAGCTAAGGAGGGAAGGAAGAAAGGAAGGAAGGGCCACAATAATGCCTTTAACTTTCAGAAGGAGAGAATAGAACTGTGGTTACTAGAGGTGGGAAGGGGGTATAGTTAGGGAGAAGTTGAGTAATGGACTGTTGGGAAAATAGAACACTTTAATCAGGTCCCCTCCCCTTAGGTCCAGTTGGGGGTGGTACAGTGCATTCTTTGTAAGCGCATTGTGGGGGGGGTGGAGTTAGTGCACACGAGTGTCACCACCATTCTGGCTGGCCTCTGCCTAGGTGTCCACCTGCACAGCCATGCTCTCCAACCTACGGCTTCCAAGGACCTGTTTGCCAGTTACCTAGCTCATAGACCTGCGTGCAAGGGATCTGGTGAACCAGCCTGGCATGTGAGGGATCTGGGGACCCAGCCTGACATCTGAAGGGTTTGTGACCCAGTCTGTGAATGGACTTGAGGGGTCTGTTAGCTCCAGACCCAGACCTAGCTCAACAATTGGCATCGTCGGCAGGACTACAGGCCGGTAAAAGAGCACAAAATGGACACAAAGAATAATTATGTTTTCCATAAACAAGCTAATAATACTGATGTGATAAACAAGCTAATAATGCTAATGTGATCATATATTGTACACAAATACTGATAGTCAACTCTGTACCCCATAAATATGTGTAATAAATTATGTTTCAATAAAAAATGATTAATTCTAATAGGAAAAATACCAAATTTTCAAATTTCAAAAATGCCTGCTGAGGTTTTCATTGGGAATTAATTTAATACATAAATTACAAGAGAAGAGTTGACATGTTAACCATATTGTCTTCTATAACAAATGTGTATATGTCCCTCCCCCATTTATTTAGCTCATTAATTTCTCTCAGTAATGCGTTCTGTGTAAAGGGCTTGAAAATCTATTGGTAAACATAGTTGAAGGTTATTGATGATTTATGATGCCAAAAAAATTGTATTATTTTTAAATTAATTTTGTAATTGTTGCTGCTATCTAATTAAGCATTGTATATTGACCTTTTATCAGATGACTTTGCTAAATTAGCTCATTAATTCCAAAAATGTATCTGTAGATTCTTTAGGGGTTTCAGGTAGATAAACATTGTTTCTGCAAATAATGACAACTGTATTTCCTTATTTTCTATACGTCTATCTCTTATGTCACTTTCTTCAGTTATTGCTCATCGTCAGAAACTGAACACAATGTTGAAAAGGAATGATAGGTGTGTGGGTTGACCTACAGCCATCTGATCTTTGACAAAGGCACCAAGTCTATACACTGGGGAAAAGACTGCCTCTTCAGCAAATGGTGCTGGGAGAACTGGATATCCATATGCAAGAGAATGAAACTAGTCCCATACCTCTCACCATATACTAAAAGCAACTCAAAATGGATTAAGAATTAAATATACACCCTGAAACAATAAAACTTCTCAAAGAAAACATAGGAGAAATGTTGGTTCCTCGCCACTGGGGACCAACAACACAGGGCGGGAAGGGACCCCAGACCAGCCGGCGGTAACCTCTTGTGGG
>NW_007740710.1:0-389 GCF_000696425.1 Galeopterus variegatus | reverse complement strand
TCACATGTTCTCACTTATTTGTGGGAGCTAAAAATAAATAAATAAATACACAAATAACTGGTGGGGGTGGGGGGAAGAAGACACAACAATTAAAATTCCTTGAAGTTGATACGATAAGTGAACAGAAAGGACATTGTTGGGAGGGAGGGGGACAGGGAGGAGGGAGGAAGGTTTCAGTAAGTGGCCACAATAATCAACCACATTGTATATTGATAAAATAAAATAAAATAAAATAAAAAGAAAAGGAATGATAGCAGCCATCCTTGCCTCATGTTTAAACTGAATTTGGAGGCTTTAAACATTTCATAAATACCTGTGGTATTGGCTGTAGTTTTTGCCATTGTTTCTGTTTTTGCTTTTTAGCCACCCCTTTTAATCAAATTAAGGAA
>NW_007740709.1:28590-28795 GCF_000696425.1 Galeopterus variegatus | reverse complement strand
CTGTTTGTATTCTCCTTTGGCTTGCATCATTTGAGGGGGAACTCTGGGCCGACCCCGTGGCGCACTCAGGAGAGTGCGGCGCTGGGAGTGAAGCGAAGCTCCCACCGCGGGTTCGGATCCTATGTAGGAATGGCCGGTGTGCTTACTGGCTGAGCGCGGTGCGGACGACACCATACCAAGGGTTGCGATCCCCTTACCGGTCACG
>NW_007740709.1:2405-27087 GCF_000696425.1 Galeopterus variegatus | reverse complement strand
GTATTGACTCAACTAGGAGAACTGACTCTGGGGTGAGTTCCTGCTCTTTACCTTAATTTACCCTCCTACCAAAACAGGGCTGTCAAGTTCATTTTTTACTTACCCCACAGGAAAATTAATTCATTAATACAGTTCTTCAAGGAAGCAGACTGTTCAGAAATGATGGGCATAGAATTCTCTAACAAGCAAAACAAGGACTCAATCTGGTTCATGTTCCTGAAATGGAATTTTGTTAGGGTCTGATGGAAATGCATGGTCATATCATTTAGGATTGATTTAAAGACAGTCTCGTAGGCTTGAAGCAATTCTTGGGGTGATGGAAGGCAGTGATAAAGTATATCAAGAACCCCTTAGCACTGAGAGCATGAGCAGGCCACTGGGGAATGCAGCCACCAGCCAGCCCCTACCTGAATGACTGACGTGACAACAGGGACCAGATGTCTGCAGATCTACTTGCTTCTAGGAAAAACATAGGGGAAATCTGGTTGGGAAAATTCAGAAACACACGTCCCTTTTGAGTTGCCCATCAACAAGCTCTGCCGGCTGTCAAGGGCCTCCACTGACCGGGTTGTGTCCACCCTTCCCATCTTACCACATGTCCACCCTTAGGTAAGTGTTATACATGCATTATCTAATTTAATCTTTGCAGTGAAATCTGCAATTTTTATTCCTGTTCTATAGATAATAATTCTGAGGCTAAGGTCATATGTTGCTGGAGATTGATTCCAAAAGTTTGTGGAAAAATAGATTTAAGAGACAATATGAATTTTTTTCATGAACTTTTTGAAGTACCCTTATATATAGTTTTCCTCCCTGACCCTCTCACCCCCACATTTTACACATTTATTCATTTATGATAATGAGTAATTAAAAATATGCCGAGGTACTAACATTGCAATGAGAAGCAAAGATGCAAGTTTCCATAAGAATACAGGTTTCCAGAATGTATTTATTCAACAGGATTTATTGAGCTTTTACTGTGTGCCAAGTGATGTTCTAGTTGTTAAAGCAGTGAATAGGACAGAGGAAGACCTTGCTCACCTTCTTAGTGAAGGGAGATGTATAAATAAGTCAATAAACAAAAAAGTTAATTGAATTTGATGCATACAATAAAGAAAATAAAAATGCATAATGGGTTAGAGAGTCATTTGGATATTACATGAGCACAGGTGGTCACAGAGGGCCTCTCTGAGGAGGTGGCATTGAAATGGAAGATGGAAGGGGCCAGCTATGAGGAGATGTGAGAAAAGAGTATTCTAGACTCTGGGAGCAACAGGAGGCTGGTAGATGGGATAACTCGTCCTAATCCTTCATTGCCCTGTAACAGGATTATATCCACCCCATTTTCTATATAACTTTGCAGTATCCTCCCATTGTGGTGGAGTGTAGTTTCCTGCCTCACTAATGTAGGGATTGGTCAAATGACTTGTTTTGGCCAGTGGAATATTCTCCAAGGCCTTAAATGTGTTTGTATGGTTCAGCTTGGTCTCTTATGCTCCTGCTACTCACAATGAAAAGAACATGCCCTGGGTAGCACTGGCTGAAGAAAGGTGGAGCACACATGAGGCAGATCTGAACTGAACTCATAGCTTGACATCAAGCTTAGCTGACTTGCAGCCCCATGCACAAATATACACAAAAGGTTTATTGTGGTAAGCTACCAATTTTGCATCTTAGTTGATTATTTGAAGGAACAAAAACCCTGAAATGGAAATAAACTTGGAATGTTCCAAGAACAGAAAAAAGGCCATTGTGACAGAAGCAGATCGAGCAAGGGATGCAGGTTTCAAGGTGATGGAAGGGATCAAATTAGGTTGGATCTTGTAGATCATGTCAAAAAATTTGAATTTGCTTTTAATTTTTAATTTTTTTATTGCAGTAGAACATTTAACATGAGATCTAATCTCAAAACAAAATTTCAAGTGAACAATATGGTATTGTTAACTACAGGCATGATGTTGCACAGTAGATCTCGAGAACCCCATTAGCAACTCTCCATTTCCTCACCCCCTCCAGATCTATTTTCTGTCTCTGTAAACTTGACTTTTTAAATTTGTCATATAAGTGGAATCATACAGTATTTGTCCTTTTGTGACTGACTTACTTCACTTAGCATATCTTTAAGGGTCATCCATGTTGTGGCATATGGCAAAATTTCCTTGCTTTTAAGGCTGAATAATATTCCATTGTATGTATATAATTCATTTTCTTTATTCTTTCATTGATGGAGATTTACACTCTTCCCACATCTTGGCTATTGCGAATAATGCTGAAATGAACATAGGTGTGCAGATATCTCTTTGAGATCCTGATTTCAATTTTTTTGGATAAATATCCAGGAGTGGGATTGTTGGATCATATTGCAGTTCTTGTATTTTATTCCAAGTGTGAAACAGAAAAGTCCTATGATCTGATTTACCTTTTGAAAAGATCAATTCAAGCACTATGTTGAGAATAGTGTATAGGTTGTCAAGAACAAAAAAGAAGGGAGACCAGATAAGAGGTTATTACAGTAATTTAGAAAAACATAATCAAGGCCACTATGTACAGTTATTTGGGATTTGCACTGCTGAGAGTGTCCAGAAAAGTGGGAAAGTGAGAACTGAAATCCAGCCCAGACTTGCCTTACTGTGCATTTTGTCATGAAGCCATAGCTGTCCAGAAGGAGTGCCTTTTTCTAATTTGTACAAAAGTACCATATGGCCTTGGCATTGATGGTGACTTACTGTTGGGTGGGTAGTAAATTTGGTTGATTTTTTTCTCTTTTCTGGTTATTTGATAGTATTGATCAGAAGAGAAATCTTATGCAGCAGAGGAAGAAATGTGTAAGATTAAGTATGTAATGCCTATATGAATGTGTGTTTGTGTGTTTGCAAAGTTACACTTTTGCAATTGCATATGCTTGGAAACATTTTGTATGTTATCTTATTGAAAGAGAACATATCAAATTAGTGAATTTGGGAGAATGTGCTGTGCTTGCTTAGAACCATGAAGACAGAGGCCAGGAAGGACCAAAGAGGCTGCAAAGTATTTACATTCCTGTGTCCAAAACATGAAGTGAACAAGGATTTATTGGGGGTCAGCCATTTGGAGAAAGTCTGGGTGGTTCTCAGTTGGGTAGGTGCCACTCCCAGTAGCCCAGGTTGCAGAGATCCCAGTAGGTAGTGGTATAATTAGATATGCCATATGCAAAGGAAGTAAACAATCATCAAGAGTAGAATGAAGTAGGTGTGAAGACAGCCACCTCCTCTTTGAGGGAAAGTCTGAGTGGAATTTTGAAGGGGTGGTTAGAGGACAACAAATTTGAAGGGGTGATTAGAGGGCAACAAATAAAAAGGATGTGCTGAGCCAGTGTGTTCAGGTGTGTTTCCCTAGGGCACTTCTCCCAACCAGACAAATGAACCGAGCGTTTGTGACTCCATGTTGCCTTACCTGACCTGCCTGCTGTCATCTCTCTTGAGGGGAGACAACATGATCTTACTGTGGAAAATAAAATGCTTCTAGAAAATTTTATGTGCTCTGTTTGGAATTAAGGGAATTATAGCTTATGTTTCTCAAGCATTTACTGTGGGCAAATTATTGTACTAAGTCCTTTGTGTAGCTTACCTATTACCTATGTTAATCTTCATATCAGCCTCTGTAGTGTAGGTTTCACTGCCTCCATTTAAAAGATGGAAAAACTGAGATTCGGTGAGATTAAATTGATCCAGCCCAAGGTCACAGCCAGGCTCTGTCTGGATAGTCTGTGCTGTTGCCATGGTAACATGCTGCTGCTCAGAGATTCTTGGTTGCTCACTGTTCTGAGTGGCATTGTAGTGCAGCAGTTGAAGGTGTTGCTTTTGAGGTCAGCTTGCCTGGATTTTAACTCTGACTGCACCACCTGGCCAAATTGGGCAAGCCTCTCTAAACCTCAGTTTCTTCATATAAAACAGGAGAATAAAAATTTTTTACAGAGCCTGGTCCACCCCATGTAAATGAAAAGTGATTTTCCTTCTTATTTTTCATGCTGTGCTGTGAGGCTCCAAGCTCCTTCTTTAGACACATTAAATAGCTTTCCAGAGATTTTGAATTCAAGGTAAAGGCTAAACCTACAGCACGTTTTCCAAAGCAGGACAAATGTTTCATGAACAAATGAGTTTAGAAAACAACTATTACAGAATTGCAATGAAAATCTGCATGTTAAAAACTGAGAAGGCTTGCAGTAAATAAATTTTTCTTAGTTCATTATTTTCATGGATTTGACCATGAAAACAGTTGATATGGAGACTCAGTGTACAGGACCAGAAAACTCCTGGGTTTAAACCTTGACCCATCATGCTTTTACCTTGGTCAAGTCTCTAAAACTCTTTATGCTTTAGTTTTCTCTTCTGTAAAATGTAGATAATAGCAGTGCTTTGTTCATGGAGTAGTTTGGGGTATAAAATGCATGGGAAATGACTGGTCTCTAGTAGGACCTTAACAGATGTGAGCTCATTATTAGCTTTTATTCTTTTAAAAGTCTGAACACTGATTTCATCTTATGTATATTTTTCTTTGATCCAAATGCTTGTTTTTCTTTTTATTGTATCACTGTTGTTATAGTGCGTATCCTTTTACTACATGTGGTTTTAAATTGTGGAATTAAGTGGACGAGGTATGTATACATAGGAACAGGGAAGAGAGCCTCACAATTGCTCAGAGGATCAAATGGGGACATGAATTTTGGAAAGTAGAAAGTACCACACCAATGAAACAGTTATTATCACTATTGCTGGAGTTTTCAAACATTAGGTGATTGGAGAGGCAGGTTCTGTGATACACCTTCTGGCAAAGGGTCTGCACTTACTACCTCCCAGCTTTGGTGGCATCTCAGCCCCCACCCCTTGTAAATCCTCTCCCAGCCATCCACTCTGCTCTTCTAAAAGCTGTTGCTAGAGGCAAGGAAATTAAAGCTCATTTAAAAAAAGTGTGTACTCTGTGAGAAATCTCTGCCCTCATTCAGTGAAAGATCAAAATGGGTTTTGGTATCCTAGTAGTAATTTTATCTCTCAAATAGATCTCATTTATTTGAAGTCCTTTTTAATGATACCTATACAGATATGGCAGAAATAAAACTTCTGAGGATCAAGAGCTGGAAAGTCATTATTTTGCTTCCTTGTATAACTTCTGGAGAGCACAACCATGGCTACTGGATGCCTGCTGATTATCAATAATTAATTAACTAATGAATGTGCTCATTAATTCATTCAATGCATATCGAGCAGTTGCTGGTACAGGTACTAGGCTAAGCTCTGTGAGAGCAAAAGAGATGAGTGAGACTTGGTCTCTGCCCTTGGAAAATCTCAAAATTCAGTTGGGAAGAAAATGCATGTGCACAAATAATTTTAATTCAAGTTAATATTCCAAATGAATGAATGATATGTGGCAGGACAAAATTTATTAGTCTGCGGGGGTTGTAATGCCTCCTCTTCTTTCATATAGCTTCCTGTTATCTTTAGCTTAATTTCTCTTTTTCCATCCCTGGAGAGTCTGCTTCTGCCAGACAGTTTCTAGGAGTGTGTGTGTGTGTGTGTGTACGTGCATGCGTGTGTGTGCATAAGAGAGAGAGAGAGAGAGAGATTAATAGAGATGCAGAATCAGCCAGTGTACAAAAAAGAACAAAAGAAAGACTTGCTGGAAAACCTTAGGTCTTATTTACATAATATAGACAGGAGAGAGGAAAGAAGGTAACAAAGAGCTGGGGTAAAGTAGAAATGCTTTGTGATGCTAAGGTGTTTGGGGATTGAGGGCTCCAATGAATGCAGGGTATGAAAGAATTTCTTGCCTATAGGACTGAACCTCATGGGTCATGTGGCCTTCAGAGAATTATGGACCTGGAGTCTCGTAGGAGTTCAAAAGAGGCAGAGAGCTGCTCCAACTGGGATGGCCAGGGAAAATATCATGGAGGCCATGCTTTTGAATTGGGCCCTATAGAACGGACAGATTTCAATATGTAGTTAAAGAGGTAGGAGAGACAGTGTTCTGGGAAGGGGGTAGCTTTTAAATAAAGCAGCAGAGTGAAGCAATGTCTTCAGGACACACTGTTGCAAACAGTCTGGAGTTTATAGGACAGTAATAAAGTAAGACCAGAAAAGCTGGTTGAGATCAAAATTCAGTGAACTAGCCCCTAACACAGCATTTATTTTGTCATGATATTTTTTTCTTCAGCTGAATTGGTGGTGAAGTGGCCTGGGGTATTTGGTGATTTGTGATTGTAAGAAGGACACACACCCAGATTAAGGGGAAGTACATTTCTCCCACCGTCTGGGCCTGTTGGAGTTCCAGTTAACCACTTCGTGCTGCAGATTCAAGGGAGCCCATTCTCTTTCTTCTCACCATTGTAAAATCATCAGACAGGCATGTGATCTATGCTCTGCCACCTGGAGCATTGTAACTTGAACAAGTGACCCAAGAACAAGAGAGGAGGTTACAGATGATTTATGGTTTCAGCAGCTGCAGCAAAATTAGCCTCACCTGTTAGCTGTTCTAGCTACAAGGCAGTTGTCATCCTTCTTGGACATCCAAACTTAACATAGTCCCTGCTTCTTTTGATACCTATGCCCCAGCCACTCTTCCCTCTGTCTCCTACTCTGATGATCTTCCAAAAAATCCTGTTTATCTTAAATTAATCAAAATCAATTTCTGTACCTAGCAACCAAGAACCTTAAGTGACCTTTGGACCAAAAGCTCTGTTTTGCCATTCTATGAACAGAGGAACACTGGCTGAAAGACATCGCTCTGAAGAAAGCCCTTCCTTATAGAACTCAGAATATCTCCTAGGCCTCAGAGAGTTCTACTTTTTGCAGCTATTTTTCTGCCTCACTACCTAACCTCTCTGAGAGCAGGATAATTTTTGTACTTTTCCAAATATCACAATGGGAAGCCCTGGGAGGTTAAGCAACTAGCCCAAGGCACCAGAGCCCATCAGTTCTTAATCCAGGATTAAAACCAAGTATATGGTTTACAGATGTGTGTGCAGAAAGGTTAGCCTCTGGAACTTCACAGTTGTTTGTGGAGTAAAAGCACAAAGCCCTCGGTTATATGTCTTTAAAGGAATTAATCTCCTTCATTCTGAAGAAAATGTCAGGGGAGCTGACTGGAATCCTTCTCTGATGTCCTTTTATTGTGGGGTCAGGAGTTTACACAAACTCCCTCCAGCAGCTTTGTCTTCCCTATAACCCAGAAGGTACCTGATAATCCCTCACATCTGTCACTAATTCTTTCGTCGCTGGTCAAAGTGACCACAGCTTCCCTGAGACCTGCACACCTCAGGATACAGAAGGAAAAGGCTAACGAAAGCTCTTTCTTTTGGCTTCTCCGATGTAGGTGCCTGACGTCTAGCTCCTGGCCCCACCCCACCCATCCCATTCTGATCAAAGTGATATCAGTTGTCTTTAGAGCACAGTGAGAATTTCTTTCTCTTCTCTTAAACCTATATTTGTAGGTTTTTACTTCCTGATGTTGAAGAAAATCATTTGTTGTCCAAAAATTGTGAACTTCATAAAAACATGCAGAAAAAATTACTAATAATTCTATAATGTAGAAATAATCATTTGTACTATCTTTCTACTTTTTTCCTATACAAATGGATGCATAAATGAAGATATACATGAATATGAGGGGTCTTCAAATGTTCATGGAAAATGTGTAGTATGAAAAAACTACTTATGGATTGAATTTTTTTTGCACCACAATAAACTTGTACCAACTTGGTAAAACATGTCTGAACAGGATCTAGTTTGAGGCACAAGGAAATGTAAGACATCAGTTTAAAAGAGCCCCTATTAGAGCTGTATGAATTTTGCTAAAATTTAAGCGAGAACAAACATCAAGTTTATGGTGAAGCTTGGGTAGAAGAATGGTGAAATTATTGATGCTTTACAAAAGGTTTATGGGGACAATACCCCAAAGAAATCAATGGTTTACAAAGGAATAACTCACTTTAAGAAGGGATGAAATGATATTGAAGATGAAGCCCACAGCAGCAGACCACCCACAAAATTTGTGAGGGAAAAATTAATCTTGTTGGTGTTCTAATTGAAGAGGACTGACAATTAACAGCAGAAACAATAGCCAACATCATATACATCTCAGTTGGGTCAACTGACACAATTCTGACTGAAAAATTACAGCTGAGCAAACATGCTGCTCAATGGGTGCCAAAAATGTTGCACCCAGATCAACTACAGACAAGAGCAGAGCTTTCAATGGAAATTTCAAACAAGTGAGAACAAGATCCAGAAGCATTTCTTCAAAGAACTATAAGAGGTGATGAAACATGACTTTAACTGTATGATCCTGAAGCCAAAGCACAATCAAAGCCATGGGTACCAAGAGGTGGAAGTGGTCCAGTCAAAGCAAAAGTGGACCAGTCAAGAGCAAAGGTGATGGCAACAGTTTTTTGGGATGCTCAATGCATTTTGCTTGTTGACTTTCTGGAGGGCTAAAGAACAATAACACCTGCTTATTAGGGGGATGTTTAGAGAAAGTTAGCCAAAGCTTTAGCAGAACACCACCCAGGAAATCTTCGCCAGAGCATCCTTCTCCACCATAACAATGCTCCTGCTCATTCCTCTCGTCAAACAAGGGCAACTCTGTGAGAATTTTGATGGGAAACCATTAGGCATTTGCCTTACAGTCATGATTTGGCTCCTTCTGACTTCTTTTTGTTTCCAAAAGAACACACATTTTTCTTCAGTTAATGGAAAAAAGACTGCATTGACATGGTTAAATTTCAGGGGCCTTGAGTTCTTTAGGGATGGGCAAACTGGCTGGTAGTATTGCCTACAAAAGTGTCTTGAACTTGATGGAACTTATGTTGATAAATAAACGTTGTATTTATTATTTTTATCTTTCATTTCATTTTCCATGAACTTTTTGAAATCTACTCTTTTGTGTCTATATAATACACTTTAAAAACAAGTTCCTTAGAATCCTATTTATATTTTGTCATTTTTCTCCTACTCAGTAACGTATCATAAACATTTCTTCATGATTTTTAATGGCTGTGTATTATTTTAGTCATGTGGATATACCATAATTCAGTTATCATATACCATGTTATTACATATTTAGGTTGCCCTTTCTTGTTATATAAATAATACTGTGCTTTATTATATTTCTTTTATTTATAGAAGTGAAATTGCTGGTTTCTTGAGAAAATTTAGGTTTCTAATTAGGTTTCTTGATCCACTTTTAACTTGCTTTGTAGTTTAACAAGGAACCAAAAATGGAGCTGGGTGGCATGAGAAAGTTCTTCTCTCTAGAACATGCAGAATTGGATTATAAAGAATTGACTGAAACTATGGGCCTTTGAGAGTTATCAATCATGCCAAAGAGGGAGGCTTTTCAGCACTAATTTAACCTAACAGTGGATTGAAAATATTAGTTAAGGGCAAGTGTAGACAATAAGAATACATGATCTGAGGCTAACATCAAAACTTTTAGAAGCAGGGGACATCATAGTTTAGCCTTGTGAGAAGGTTAAAACAATCCTCAGTTCTTTGACAACAGTAATAACCCTCTTGATCTATGCCCAGCTGTCCATCCAGATGTGCACACTAGCATTTGGCTTACTTGCTAAACTTTTTCCCATTAACTTCACAGTCACTGCATGTAAATAAACCCTGGAATATTTCAGTCATTTGTTGTGCTGATAGCTCTTGGGGTTGGGAACATGGAAATCTTAGACACTGCCTGAGTGAGCTCAGGTAGTTTTATAGCCATGTGGGTCAGTGGCCATTAGCAATTTCCATTTACCTGTCTACTGGCTAGTATGCAAGTGTTTCTACTTACCTGGAACCCTGAAAAATAATAACACCTCTATGTAACTGCTAGAAAATAACCATTTTGATCCTTGTTCTGCTTATAATATCTGTCTTAGCATGGACTTCCCCAGAGACAAAGTTTCAAATGCAAGAAGTTTATTGAAAGGTGCAAAAGAAGTGGGTAGTTAAGGGGGATGTGATATAGGAAAGGGAAGACAGCCAATAGAGACTGTTAGTACAGAGGCACAGTAGATTACTGGCACTTAATACCTTAGGAAAACTGAAATATGATGAAAAGCACAAGCCTCAGAATTACTCCAGTCTGAAAAGCAGTCACTAAGACAAGAACAGACATGCAAGAAATTTATTGGAGCCAATGCCTATGACAGGGCCAAGGGAGGGTGAACAGGAAAACTTTCTGATCATAAGGCAGGTCTGATACTTGTGAAAGGAGAGAGAGAAGGAGGATTGAATAGTAGTCGCCTCAGAACATAGCACAGTCCTGAAAATATCTCAGCCAAGCCAGTGGAGAGTCCTCAAGCAAGAGCAGCCCATTCATACAGGATGGGGTGACACAACTGGTGCTTTGACCACGCCCAGTCATTGGCTGAGCGCAGTCAAGGCAAAGATTGACTGTGACTGGGAATATGCTTTTCCTCCAAACTTGCTGGCCACTCCCTCTGTTTCTTTTGCTGGTTTATCTTTTGCTTCCAGATGTCCAAGTGTTAGAGTTCCCAGGCCATCACTTCTTTTTTTCTGTGTATACTCATTCCCTAAGTTTCCTACTAGTGTCATTGCTTTAAATATCATTTCAATACTTGTGACTTACAAGTTTATATCCCTGGTCCAGACCTTGCCTCTGAGCTGTCCAGACAAATATCCAACTGCCTATTTGAATGTCTAATACGCATCCTAAATTTAACAAATCCAAATAGAACCAAACACCACTCAAATTGGTATATTGTTCTAATCTGTGTTTTTAATTGTTTTTCTTCTCTATATGAATGTAAGCTCCTATAAAGACATAAAGATAGGGATTTTTTTCTGTCTTATTTCATGTGTCTATCCCAAGAATAGCATGTCATTATATATATTATATATATATATATATATATATATAATATCACATTTTTATAAACGT
Source organism: Galeopterus variegatus (assembly GCF_000696425.1). Lineage (NCBI taxonomy): Eukaryota > Metazoa > Chordata > Mammalia > Dermoptera > Cynocephalidae > Galeopterus > Galeopterus variegatus. The sequence goes on along the minus strand of NW_007740709.1, from coordinate 16,161 downwards.
GTGTGTGTGTGTATATATATATATATATACACATATCACATGTTATATAAAAATTATATATATATAAAGTTGAGGGTATTCATTAGCCTTTTGGACAAACTCTTGTGAGATTAACTGCAGAGTCTGGGCTAAAGCTATGGAGCAACTTAGCATTATCTAAGGAGCACAATAATTGAATACCTTTCTCACTCTCACAAGCTAAGCTAATGGGCATAGATGATTTTTATTAATGAAGAAGAGTGAAGAACTGGTGCAAAACCCAGGGCCAGTAACGATTTTAGAGTTTTAAAAAATACACAGTTCTGTAAAAGAGGTAATTAACTAACCATCTAGCAAAGTCTAATGAGGGCAATGAAACTTAACAATTTGAATGCATTGAGCTAAATGCTTATATAAATCATTGTATATAATCTTCACAACAGCCATATGAAGGAAATACTAACATTATCCCTGTTTTACAGCTGAGGAAACTAGGGCTATGAGAATTTATAAGAGAATCTCCTAAAATAAAAGTGAAAATTTAGGGGACTAATCTGAAACATTTTTAAATTCTGAAAGTGAGGCTGGGTCTATTCAAGATGAAATAGTTTTTCTGAGGGGAGTCTAAAAAGGTTCAGTACTTCGGTTATTTAATGCCAAGATGACACCAAGTAAGAGATGTAGGTTTTGGAGCAATTTTGTGTGAGGAAAAAGGTTGGATGGACTGAATGTAGAATTCAGTGTGGTTTCGCTTGGACAATCCCATCCAAAAACAGACCTAGCAAATTCTGCTTATGCTCCATCCGTACTCCCTTGTATTCCTGCACCGTTCTTGTGCACACCAGCCTGACTTCCAATGTCCAGGCAGCCAGAAGAAAAGGGCCAAAAGTGCCTGAAGTGGTGATGCTGATGGACTGTGCTCATAGGCCAAGCTAGTTGAGAAGTAAGAAATGACCACTGGATTTAGCAACGTGGTTTTGGTGAAGTGGTGGAATCAAAAAAAAATTTGATTGAAATGAGTTAAGGAGAAAACAGAAGGAAAGAAACTAGACAGTAAGCAAAGATACTTTCTATGAATGACTTAAAAGCAACATTCACCACTTAAAAATATTCACATCACATATTTTCCTAATAGTGGAGAAATTTGCCATCAGCATGCTAAACATATTTAAAATATAAGAGAGGAGCATCAGGCTGACATTGGGAATAGGAATCATAAGACCTGCATTTTAAGACCAACTTAAAATGTGGCTAGATTTTTGGCTCTGAGCAAGTCATCCCTCATTTTCTCAATCCCTTATCTGTACAATGATGATCTTTCCAGCTTCAGCCATCTAAGATTCAATGACTTCCCCAAAGACATTAATTTGAATTTTCTCAAGAAAGATCTAATATTCATCTTTTCTTCTCATAGTACATAATACATATCCATTTTTGACAATATATTTAATAAGAATATATTTTTAAAATGTTCTATTCTCCCTCTTTTAGTTTTTTTACCTGTTCACAAAATCCTTTCTATAATGGCCTCTAGAGTACTTGATGAGTAATAGAGTTTGGACATGTTGTCCCCCAAAAAACTCATGTGGAAATCTGATCCCCGATGTGGCTGTGTTGGGAGCTGAGTCACGGCGGTGGATCTCTCATGAATGGATTAATGATCTCCCTGGGGGAAGGGGGTAGTGAGTGAGTTCTTGCTTTATTAGTTCTTGCGAGAGTTGGTTGTTTATAGGACCCGAGCACCTCCTCTCTGTCTCTCTGTCTCTCTCCTCTCCTCTCTTTCTCCCCCTCCCCTCCTTTCCTCTCACCACGTGATCTGCTTTTACCCGCTGGCTGCCTGCCATTTCCACCATGAGTAGAAGCAGCCTGAGGCCTGCACCTGTCTCAGAATCATAACCTTTGCTTTTTATAAATTCCCAGTTTCAGGTATTCTGTTATAGCAACACAAAAACGGACTAACACATTGAACTAACTCCCTTATTTCTTGGATATGACTTGTCAGTTATAATTAGTTGATGTGTGTGACCTTGTCAAGATGTGAGTATACAGGATGGCTTTTCATTTAAGCTACCATTGACCAATTATGACATAAATGTTGACATTAAAACCAAAATTGAAATTTATCATTCCTATATTATTTTCAGTTAGAAAATTGACCAATATATGAAAAATATTCCAAAAAAGTCTTTTTAAAAAAGACTGCATACTGCTTTGTGTCTATTTTCATACTTTTAATGTCCGCAGGTATTTGAAAATTTTGTTAGGGTTATATTTATTTTAAAATTAACTACTTTTTATTTTTAAGAAAATGAAATTTTATTAGTATTATTTTTTACATTATATGGTGGTGTTGCAGAGTGCTTGGAAGGGAGGGGAAGAGGGGAAAGGGGAAGAAAATGGGATGGAAGAAGGAGGGAGGAAGACGGGGGAGGATTGAGGCCTATGGCGCTACCCTCATTCCCATAGGAGTGACCAGGGGGCTTCTAGCCATGGCTTGGTCTTTTCTGGGCTGGGTACAGATGTCAGGGGGCTGTGGAAAAGCCCTCACGCCTCACTGTCCCAGCTCAGGAATCCAGGAACCTGGGGCCCTTCTTGCTGTGGCTTGGTGGTNCCGCCGCGCTTCCCAAGCGGCGCACTATCCAGTGCGCCACCGGGCCGGCCCCTATTTTCATACTTTTAATGTCCACAGGTATTTGAAAATTTTGTTAGGGTTATATTTATTTTAAAATAAACTACTTTTTATTTTTAAGAAAATGAAATTTTATTAGTATTATTTTTTACATTATATGGTGTTGTTGCAGAGTGCTTGGAAGGGAGGGGAAGAGGGAAAAGGGGAAGAAAATGGGATGGAAGAAGGAGGGAGGAAGACGGGGGAGGATTGAGGCCTATGGCACTACCCTCATTCCCATAGGAGTGACCAGGGGGCTTCTAGCCATGGCTTGGTCTTTTCTGGGCTGGGTACAGGATGTCAGGGGGCTGTGGAAAAGCCCTCACACCTCACTGTCCCAGCTCAGGAATCCAGGAACCTGGGGCCCTTCTTGCTGTGGCTTGGTGGTCATCGCTGGGCTGGTTGCAAGTGTCAGGGGGGCATGGCCGAGTCTCTTGGCCCCCCTCCACTGCTGGTTGGGAGAGCCCAGGTCGCTTCCTGCAGTGGCTTGGTGGTCACTGCTGGGCTGACTGTGGGTGTCAGGGGGTCTGGCTGAGGCCTCAGGCCCCCCACTGCCCCAGCTCAGGAGAGCCTGTGGTACTTCCTGCAGTGGCTTGGTGGTCACTTCTGGGCTGGCTGAGTGTGTCAGCAGTACGTGGCTAAGGCCCTTGTCCCCCATCCTCGGGATTGGTTGTGGGTGTCAGGGGCATTGCTGAGGCCCCTGGCCCTCCCTCCTTTCTGGCTTTGTATCCTGGGGGACTTCCAGTCCTTCTATGCATTATAGGTGTTCCTTGGTAAAATGAGACCTTTACTAGTTAATACGAAACTTTGTCTCTGGTGGCAGGTACTTTTTTTTTTCTTTAATTTCTGTTTTGGATTATTTGCTGTTCCTACCATTTAAACTCTGTGCTGGAACTAATTTGTTGTCCTTTGCTTACTTCTAAAATGGGGGAACTTCCTGTGGGGACCAGTACTTGAGCTATGTGGTTGAGCTAAATTGTTGCTTTGCTGCTGATTCCCCTAGGAAAGGCTTTTTGTGCAGCTCAGGTTTTAATGGTTGACTTTATAGATACTTCTGGCTGTCGAGAGATCTGAAACTCTGGTCTGGGCCTGAGTCTTTTCATCAAACTGCACCCCATGCAATTCTATATTCCTGATCAGTCTCCTCTGGTTGGTCCTTCACTGATAAAGGTGCAGATCAGCTGTCTTTGCTGTGCCCCAGTGTTCTCCTGGTGGACCTGTCTTTCCCACCACCCATTCTGCAAAAACTTCCCATGGGACAGACCATGTACCGGTCCCTTGCGATGAGTCAATAGCCTCTGAGTGGCTCCTTTTCTTCAGTTGTTGTGGCTCCTCGCACCTATGTGAGTCCATAGGAACACTATTAGTGGTCTTGCTGGCCTGGGAGTAATCAAGGCCCTCATCTCCCCTGCTGCCTCCAAGCAACTTCATCCAAAGGGCATAGCTGCAGCTTTTGCCAGCTCCTGCTCTGTGTACTCAGCAGCTCTAGCCTGGAGTGGCTGGGGCTTTATATGGTCCGAGAGGTTTTTTCTTTCTCTCATTGTGGCTTCTCCTGCCTTCATGCACTCTGTTGGTTTCTCCTCCTCTTCCCCTGAGCTCTAATGGCCACTGCTTGGCTGTTGTTGCTTTTTTATAGTTGTAAGTTGGTTGATTTGTGGGAGAGAGTGACACTGGGAACTGTCTGTTCTGCCATTTTGACCCTACTTTTTTTTTAAAGCATACTATAAAGTTTAGTGGGCATGGTATTTGGAGTAAGAGTACCTGATTTTAAATCTTGGTTCAGCCATCTAATAGTGTTAGGACCTTCTACTAGTTACTTAACATCTCTAAGCCTCATTTCACTTTTCTGTAAAATAAGACTCTGAGCCTTATGAAGAACAAATGAGATACTTTTGTAAAATGTTAAGCACAGTATGTGAATCTAAGTAAATGTTCAGAAATTTACCATCAATGTGAACAAGAAACTTACCAATTTTTTTTTTTTTTACTGGTAAGGGGATCGCAACCCTTGGCATGGTGTGGTCTGCACCATGCTCAACCATTGAGCACACTGGCCATCCCTATATAGGATCCAAACCCGCGGCCTCAGTGCTATCAGCACCGCACTCTCCCNTGGCCATCCCTATATAGGATCCAAACCCGCGGCCTCAGTGCTATCAGCACCGCACTCTCCCGAGTGAGCCATGGGGCCATCCCGAAACTTACCAATTTTTAAAAGAAAAATAATGTTATGACATGGTGCTTAGCCTCAAGAAAGTTATACTCCAATGAAAGCATTTGACATATACTTTGAATACAAAGGAATTTATAAAATTTTTATATAGAAATATAAAAGCCAAGAGCTATGAGACTACGAAAGATGGAAGTATGTCCAACTTGAGGTAGGAGGAAATGCTTTTTATAAATACGATATTCTTTAGAGAGAGAATTTTGTCTGGTGGGACAGGAGAGTAAAGAGTGATGATGAGCAAAGTGAAAAAAACTGGATGGAGGCTTTTTTTGGAGTTAAAGGAAGGATAGAGATAAAGAGCTGTGTTTTAGAAGTGAACATGAAGGATCTGGTGATCATCTGGACATGGGCAGAGAGGGAGAGGGAAGCACTGAAACTGACATCGGGAACAACTTGGGAGCAAGATGATGACATAAGGGCTGGCCAGTTATCTCATTTGGTTAGAGCATGGTGCCAATAACACCAAAATCCAGGGTTGAATCCCTGTATCAGCCCGTCATCAAAAACAAACAAACAAAAATACCCAAGATGATGGAGTAGGGCTCTCCAACAATTGTCCCTCACATAGAAATATCAATTTGAACAACTCTCCATGCACAAAAATATCTTCAAAAGAGCTAAAGAAACAAGATGAGAGATAACAGTGCCTGGTTACAGCACAACAATAAGACACATTGAAGAGGGTAGGAAGGGCAGTTTTATGTTACCCATATCACCCTTCCCCCAAACCCAGGCAGCACAGTGGCTGAGAGAGAGAACTTCCATTTGGAGGAAAGAGAGGGAGATGACCACATGAATTTGCCTTGGACCCCAATATTAGGCCTACCACAGTAAAACCCAACACCAGGCAGACCCTCACAGCCTAACTTCAGGCTGTTACCTGTGAACTGGGCCGCTAGATTTGCCCTGGTACCAGGTGGGATCCCATAGCTCCTGGCTTCAGGCTTGCATGGGAGACTCAATCTCTGGTTCATACCACCACTGTGTTGATATCAGTGCTCCTGAGTTCTGGACAACCCTCAGTGGCAGGCAGATTTCAGTAGCTATGGGCTTCTGGCATGCCATAGCATACTGGTTACAGCAGGCCCAGATATATTGTGCACCAAAATGCCATGCTGGCCACAGCTGCCTTGGGCTTCTGAGTCACTTAGTGCTATGCCAGCTTCTGTGCCTTACCACACAGAGCCAGTCTGTGAAGACTAAAATAAGCACCAATGTGCAGGCATTGACATATGACCACAAGGACCAAGAAAAATCAGGAAAAATGCCACCACCAACAGAACAAAATTAGGTGAAAGTGACTGACCCTAAAGAAATGGGGATGTATGAATTGTCTGACAAAGAATTCAAAATAACTATCTTAAGGAAACTCATCAATCTTTAAGAAAATACAGAGAAACAATTCAATAAAATGAGAAAAAGTAAGTGACCATAATGAGAAATTTAATAGAGATTGAAATAATAAAAAACAAAAAACCTTGAACTGAAATACAGTGAACAAAATTTAAAATGCAATGAACAGCATTAACAGCAGAATGGACCAAGCCAAAAAAAAAAAAAAAAGTGTGAACTCAAGAACAGGACATTTGAAAACATACAATCATAAAAGAAAAAAGAATAAAAAGGAATGAAGAAATCTTAGGGGATTTGTGGGACAGCATTATACAGCACATTTTGGAATCATAAGAATTAAAGAAGGAAAAGAAGAGAAAAAAGAAGAGGAAAAGAATAAAAGTGTGCTTATTTATTTTTATTTGTTTTATTTTTTGTTGGCCGTACAGCAGTTCATGCACTCTGTTGGTCTCTCCTCCTCTTCCCCTGTTGTGCATAAAAGCATATTTAAGGAAATAGTAGCCTCATGGAAACCACAAAGCAAAATCCTATAGTGGATTCACAAAAAATAAGAAAAAAATTGAAACATACAACTAGAGAAAATCACTTAGCCATGAAGAAAGACAGCAAGAGAAAAAGAAAGGAACAACAACAAAAAGCCCTATAAAACAACTAGAAAATAGTTAACAAAATGACCATACTAAGTTCTTACCTATCGACAATTACCTTGAATGTAAATAAATTAAATTTCCCAATCAAAAATCATAAAGTGGATGAATGGATGAAAAGACAAGAGCCAGCTATATGCTGCCTATAAAAGACTCACTTCACTTGTACGAACACACATAAACTAAAAGTGAGAGGATAGAAAAATATATTTCATGCAAATGGAAACCAAAAGAGAGCAGAAGTAGCTATATTTATAACTGATAGAATGGACATTAGGTCAAAAACAATATAAAAGAGACAAATTCAGTCAATATATAATGGAAAAAGGATAAATTCAGCAAGAATTATAAATATATGTCCACCCAACATCAGAGCACCTAAATATGGAAAGTGAATAATATATCTGAAGGGAGAGATAGACTGCAATACAATACTAGTAGGGGACTTCAACACCCCACTTTCAGAAATGGACAGATCATTGAGATTAAAAAAAATAAGGACTTAAACTATACGCTAAATCAAATGGACCTAACAGATATATACAGAGCATTCTATCTAATACCTGCAGAATACATTCTTCTCAACTGCACACAGTACATTCTTTAGGATAGATCCTGTGTTAGGCAACAAAACAAGTCTTAAAAAATTTTAAAAGATTGAAATCATATCAATTATCTTTTCTGCCCTTAATGATATAAAAGTAAAAATCAATAATAGGAGAAACTTTAGAAAATTCACAAACACATGGAAATTAAACAATATGCTCCTGAAGAATCAATGGGTTAATGAAGAAATTAAGAGNCCTAACTTCAGGCTGTTACCTGTGAACTGGGCCGCTAGATTTGCCCTGGTACCAGGTGGGATCCCATAGCTCCTGGCTTCAGGCTTGCATGGGAGACTCAATCTCTGGTTCATACCACCACTGTGTTGATATCAGTGATCCTGAGTTCTGGACAACCCTCAGTGGCAGGCAGATTTCAGTAGCTATGGGCTTCTGGCATGCCATAGAATACTGGTTACAGCAGGCCCAGATATATTGTGCACCAAAATGCCATGCTGGCCACAGCTGCCTTGGGCTTCTGAGTCACTTAGTGGTATGCCAGCTTCTGTGCTTTACCACACAGAGCCAGTCTGTGAAGACTGAAATAAGCACCAATGTGCAGGCATTGACATATGATCACAAGGACCAAGAAAAATCAGGAAAAATGCCACCACCAACAGAACAAAATTAGGTGAAAGTGACTGACTCTAAAGAAATGGAGATGTATGAATTGTCTGACAAAGAATTCAAAATAACTATCTTAAGGAAACTCATCAATCTTTAAGAAAATACAGAGAAACAATTCAATAAAATGAAAAAAAGTAAGTGACCATAATGAGAAATTTAATAGAGATTGAAATAATAAAAAACAAAAAACCTTGAACTGAAATACAGTGAACAAAATTTAAAATGCAATGAACAACATTAACAGCAGAATGGACCAAGCAAAAAAAAAAGTGTGAACTCAAGAACAGGATATTTGAAAACATACAATCATAAAAGAAAAAAGAATAAAAAGGAATGAAGAAATCTTAGGGGATTTGTGGGACAGCATTAAACGCACATTTTGGAATCATAAGAATTAAAGAAGGAAAAGAAGAGAAAAAAGAAGAGGAAAAGAATAAAAGTGTGCTTATTTATTTTTATTTGTTTTATTTTTTGTTCATAAAAGCATATTTAAGGAAATAGTAGCCTCATGGAAACCACAAAGCAAAATCCTATAGTGGATTCACAAAAAATAAGGAAAAAATTGAAACATACGACTAGAGAAAATCACTTAGCCATGAAGAAAGACAGCAAGAGAAAAAGAAAGGAACAACAACAAAAAGCCCTATAAAACAACTAGAAAATAGTTAACAAAATGACCATACTAAGTTCTTACCTATCGACAATTACCTTGAATGTAAATAAATTAAATTTCCCAATCAAAAATCATAAAGTGGATGAATGGATGAAAAGACAAGAGCCAGCTATATGCTGCCTATAAAAGACTCACTTCACTTGTACGAACACACATAAACTAAAAGTGAGAGGATAGAAAAATATATTTCATGCAAATGGAAACCAAAAGAGAGCAGAAGTAGCTATATTTATAACTGATAGAATGGACATTAGGTCAAAAACAATATAAAAGAGACAAATACAGTCAATATATAATGGAAAAAGGATAAATTCAGCAAGAATTATAAATATATGTCCACCCAACATCAGAGCACCTAAATATGGAAAGTGAATAATATATCTGAAGGGAGAGATAGACTGCAATACAATACTAGTAGGGGACTTCAACACCCCACTTTCAGAAATGGACAGATCATTGAGATTAAAAAAAATAAGGACTTAAACTATACGCTAAATCAAATGGACCTAACAGATATATACAGAGCATTCTATCTAATACCTGCAGAATACATTCTTCTCAACTGCACACAGTACATTCTTTAGGATAGATCCTGTGTTAGGCAACAAAACAAGTCTTAAAAAATTTTAAAAGATTGAAATCATATCAATTATCTTTTCTGCCCTTAATGATATAAAAGTAAAAATCAATAATAGGAGAAACTTTAGAAAATTCACAAACACATGGAAATTAAACAATATGCTCCTGAAGAATCAATGGGTTAATGAAGAAATTAAGAGGGAAATTAAAATATTCTTGAGTCAAGTTAAAGTGGAATTACAACATACCAAAATCTACAGAATACAGCAAAAGCACTTCTAAGAGGAAAGTTTATAGTGGTAAACATCTACATCAAAAAAAAAAAAAAAAAGAGGAAGAAACATCTCAAATAAACAACCCAACATCGCGCTTCATGAAACTAGAAAAATAAAAGCAAATTAAGCTCAAAGTTCATAGAATAAAGAAAATAATAAAGATCAGAGCAGACATAAATAAAATAGAGACAAAAAAAAAAGAAAAGATCTATAAGACTAAGACTTTTGGTTTTTTAAAAGACAAAACTGATAAACCATTAACTAGACTAAGTAAAAAAAGAGAAAACTCACATAAACAAAACCAGAAATGAAAAATGTATTAGTCCATTTCTGTTCTTTATAGCAAAATACTTGGAACTGGGTAATTTATAAAGAAAACAAAATTTATCATTTATAGTTTCAGAGGCTGGGAAGTCCAAAGTCTAGGGAACACATGTGGTAAAGGTCTTGGTGTTGGTAACAGAGACCCAGGGGTCTCACATGGCAGAACATGGTGGAGCATAGAGAGAGAGACTCTCATGTGCTCTCCTTTTAAGGCCCTCAGAACCATGTCCCTGACCACCGTTTTTAATCCATTTACTGTGGCATGGTCCAACAATCAAATCACCTCTTCAAAGTTCCACCTCTTAATTACCATAATAGGATTTCCCAACCTCAACAGATACAGTGGGGTTTTAAGCTTCAATGAGGTTGGGGAGAGAGGCATCCAATCTACAGCAAAAAAGGAGACATTATAACTAAAATAACAGAAACACAAAAGATTTTAAGAGACTATTATGAGCAATTATATGCCAACAGATTGGATAATTTAGAAGGATTAGGTAAATTTTTGTTGATGCATAAACCTACTGAAACTGAATTATGAAGAAATAAAAAATCTTAACAGACCAATAATCAGTAAGGAAATCAGTAATCAGTAATAAATTGAATAATCATTTGAGTAATAAATCAATTGAGTAATAAATCATTGAATCAGTAATAAAGAGTTTCCCATCAAAGAAAAGACTGGGACTGATGGCTTCACTGCAGAATTCTGTCAAACACTTAAAGAACCTATACCAATTCTTCTTAAACTCTTCCAAAAAATTGAAGAGGAAGGAATGCAGTACTTCCAAACTCATTTTATAATGCCAGAATCACTGTTAGACTCAAACCAGAGAAGGACACTACAAAAAAGAGAAAAACAAAACAAAACAAACAACTACAGGCAAGGAATATCCCTGATGAACATAGATGCAAAATACTCAGCAAAATACTAGCAAATCAAATTCAACAGTACATTAAAAAGATCATTCACCATGACTGAGTGGAATTCATCGTAGTGATGCAAGGATGGTACAATATATGTAAATCAATAAATGTGGTACATCACATTAGCAGAATGAAAAACAAAATCCATATGATCATTTCAATAGATGCAAAAAAAAAGCACTTGATAAAATTCAGTATCCCTTCATAATAAAAACTGTGAACAAATTAGATATAGAAAGAATGTAGCTCAACACAATAAGGGCCATATATGACAAACCCACAGCTAACATTATACTCAACAGGGAAAAATTGAAAACTTTCCTTTAAGATCCAGAACAAGACAAAAAAGCCTACACTCCCCACTTGTATTTAGTATAGTACTGGAGGTCCTGGCCAGAACAACTGGGCAACAGAAATAAATAAAAGGCATCTAAATTGAAAAGGAAGAAGTTAAATTGTCCCTGTTTGCAGATGACATTATCTTATATATAGAAAACCTTAAAGACTCCACCAAAAAAGTTAATATTAATAAACAAATTCCATAAAGTTGCAGGATACAAAATCAACATACAAAAATCAGTAGCATTTCTACACACTAACAGTGAAATACCTGAAAAAAAATCACAAAAACAACCACATTTACAATAGTTACAAAAGAAGTAATTTATTTAGGAATAAATTTAACCAAGGAAGTGAAAGACCTCCCCACTGAAAACTATAAAATATTAATAAGAGGAGTTGAAAAAGTCACAAATATATAGAAAGAAATTCTATGTTCATGGATTGGAAGAATTGATATCATAAAAATGTCCATGCTACCCAAAGCCATGTACACATCCACAGATTCAGGTCTATCCCTATCAAAATACCAAAGACATCTTCACAGAAATTTAAAAATAAACCAACCCAAATTTGCATAGAACCACAAAAGACCTTGAATAGCCAAGCAATCTTGAGCATAAAAAACAAAGCTGGAGGCATCGCACTACTTGACTTGAAAACATACTACAAAGTTACAGCAAATAAAATAGCCTGGTAGTAGCATAAAAGCTGACACATAGACTGGTGGAACAGGATATAGTGCACAGAAATAAATCCACATGTTTACAGCACACTGATTTTTGACAAAGGCATCAAGTATACAAAATGGGAAAAGGACAGTCCCTTCTATAAATGGTGTTGAAAAAATTGGATATCCACATGAAAATGAAATGAGACCCATATCTCATACTATATGCAAAAATCAACTCAAAATGGATTAAAGACTTGAATGTAAGACCTAAAACTATGAAATTACTGGAAGAAAACATGGGGAAAAACTCCATGACATTGGCCTAGGCCATGATTTTTTGTATATGACCCCCAAACACAGGTTAAAAAAGCAGAAGTAGACAAGTGGGATTATATATCAAATAAAAGTTTCTGCACAACAAAGGAAACAATGAACAGAGTGAAGAGACACCCTATAGAATGGGGAAAGATATTTGCAAACTATCCATCTAATAAGGGATTAATATTCAAAATATGTAGAAAACTTAAACAACTCATTACCAAGAACACAAATAATCCAATTAAGAAATGAGCAAAGGACCTGAATATACATTTCTCAAAAGAAGACATACAAATGGTAAACAGGTGTGCAATAATATGCTCAGCATCACCAATCATCAGGGAAATAACATTTAAAACCACAATGAGGTTTCACCGCACACCTGTTAGAATGGCTGTTATCACAAAGACAAAAGACAACAAGTGTTGATGAGTATATGAAGAAAAGGGAACTGGGAATGTAAGTTGGTACAGCCATTATGAAAAACAAAAAGCGAAAACTATAACTACCATGTGATCTAGCAATCCCACTACTAGGTATATGTCCAAAGGAAATAACATTGGTATGTTGATGAGATATTTGCATTACTGTTTATTGCAGCCTTATTCCCAATAGCCAAGATATAACATCAACCTAAGTGTCCATCAACAAATGGATGGAGAAAATGTATATATGCACGATGAAATACTATTGAGCCTTAAAACATAAGGAAATCCTGTCATTTGTAACCACATAGATGAACTTGGAAGACATTATGTTAAGTGAAATCAGCCAGGTATAGAAAGACAAACACTGCATGATATCACTCATATATAGAATCTAAAAAAAGTTGATCTCATAGAAGTAGAAATAGAATAGGTAGCATAGTGGTTATCAGGGGCTGCAATGGTTGGATGGGGAAACTAGGAAGGTGTTAGTCAAAGGATACAACATTTTGGTTAGGAAGAATAAGTTTAAGATATCCATTGTACAACATGGAGACTACAGTTAATAATCTACTGTATCCCTGAAAAGTGCTAAGAGAGTAGATGTGTTCTTACCACAAAAGTGATAACTATGTGAGGTAATACATATATTAATTAGCTAAATTTAGTCATTACACAATGTACATGTATTTCAAATCATGTTGTACACAATAAATACATACAATTTATCTGTCAAAACAATTTTTTTTTACTTTTTAATAATTTTTTGGTTTTATTTATTTTTTAATTTTATTTACTTGCACATATTTGTGAGGTACATAGTATGTTGCTTCAATACATGCACATACTGCACAATGATTTCCTTAGGGTACATAGCATAGTTTTGTACCCATTATTCTACCACTTCTCTTCCTCCACATAAACACTACTGTCCTCCAATAAACACTGCTCTACTCTCTACTTCTATGAGAACCACTTTTTTTCTTCTTTTTGATTCCACAAGTGAATGAGATTATGTGGTATTTGTCTTTTTTTTTTTTCCTTTTTGTCTTTTTTCGTGTCCGGCAACGGATCGCAACCCTCAGTGTCGCACCCGCACCTCGCTCAGCCAGTGAGC
>NW_007740709.1:0-2061 GCF_000696425.1 Galeopterus variegatus | reverse complement strand
GAACCCTCGGCGGGAGCGCCGACGCGCTCCCAAGCGGCGCACTGTAGCAGTGCGCCACCGGGCCGGCCCGTTTGTTTGTTTTTTTAATTGACTCAATTCCTTTGTCAAGTTTCCCATTCTGTTCCTGGATTGTTTTCCAGATACCTTTTAGTTTACTATCTGTATTTTCTTGTGACTCCCTGAACATCCTTAGGAGAGTTACTCTGAATTCTCTGTCAGATATTTCATATATCCTCTTTTCCTCTGGATCCATTGCTGATGCTTTGTTTGTTGCTGTCATTTCTCTGTTCCTTTCTTTGATCTTTGTGTCTTTACATTGATGCCTGGGTGTTTGAAGAGACTGCTACCTCTTCTAGATTTTTTTAGATGTTATTTAGTGATGTGAGACCTTTATTGGTTAATATCAGAGCTTTGTCTCAGATCTGTAGTTTTGGTTAATTCCAAAATTGGGGGAACTTCCTGTGGGGACCAGCATTTGAGCTCTGTGTTTGTGCTAAATTGCTGCTTTGCTGCTGATTCTCTTTTTGTGTGGCTTTTTGTGACGACCAGATTTTAATTGTTAGCCTTTTAATCACTTGTGGTCTTGTGAGGTCAGATACACCTCAGCTGTGTGGAAATAATGGCCCAAGACTGAGTCTTCCCAGAAAACTGCACCCCTTACTGTTCTGTCACCCTGGCCAGTCTCCACTCATTGGGCCTGTGGTGATGAGAAGGTAGGTCACCTGCCCACTGTGTGCCCACTCTTCTCCCTGCAGGCCAGCCTCCTTGCTGCACTTCAAATGCTTCCAATGGGGCAGACCTCGTGTGGGTCCTTCACAATGACTCACCAGTTTCTGGGTGGTTCCTTCAGTTTGGTTGTGGCCCTCACTCCTATAAGGGTCTGCAGGAACCCCGTCAGTGGTCCCACTGGCCTGGGGGCTGGTATGATGTGCTCTGAGGCCCTCTTCTCCCCTGCAGACTCCAAGCAACTTCCTGCCAAGGGCTCAGCTGCAGCTTTTGCTGGCTCCTTCTCCAAGTGTGTTGCAGCTTCTCTCCTCCTGTCACAGGGCCATGGCTTGAAATGGTCAAAGCAGTTTCTTCTTCTTCTTGCCAAGGCTTCTCCTACCTTCACAATCTTCGTGGGTCTCTCCTCCTCTTCCCCCAAGCCCCAGTGGTCCCAGGTTGCCAGTCTTGCTTTCTAATAGTTGTAAATTGTTTGATTGTCAGGAAGAGTGATGCTGAGGACTGTGTACTCTGCCATCTTGATGCCATCACTCTCCAAAAAAATTTTAAAAAGAAAATAAAAAAATTTTAAAAGAGGTAGAACTTCTGGGAGGTGATTAAATCATGAGGGCAGAGCCCTTATGATTGAGATTAATTCCCTTAGATAAGAGGCCCTCGGGAGCTCCTTGACCCTCCCACCATGTGAGAACAGACCAAGAAGGCACCATCTATGAGAAAGCAGGACCTTGTCAGACACCAAATCTGCTAGCACTTTGATCTTGGACTTCCCACCCTCCAGAAATATAAGAAATAAATTTCTGGTTTTTATACATTGAAAAAATGATTAACAACTTATTGTGCATGGTCTCTTTTCTTATAGACCCATTGTAGACTAGATATTTTCAGTTTATAAATTAAACTGTAATTGCTAAAACAAAACAAAATAGAACAAAAAACACCTATCAGCAGGGTTTTAACAAATAGAGAATAGAGAAGAAAGAAGTTTTGAGACAGGTATGGTCAGAGCAGATAGACCAGGAGCTGAAAAATCCCCTGCCTATAGGGACCTCACAAGTAAGGATAATGAATGAACTAGGCTATGTTGGGGATATGATAGGGAGGGGTGGGGACTGTGGAAACTGGTATGCATACTAAAAAGAGCAGTCTCTACTCATCTTTTGTTAGTTATCTTCATGAAGAATGTATGTCTAGTAGTACCAGATTTTTCTGTTTTCAAGTGAAACTAAGATTTCAAATTTTATTTATTTTTATTTATTTATTTTTTTTCTTGGTCATTGTTTTTTTTATTTTTTTCATTAAATTTTTATTTTGTCAATATACAATGTATATGATTATTAT